>NW_011494928.1:3283789-3297207 GCF_000754665.1 Bison bison bison
TGCACTTTCTAGCTGTCCTGGCCTCAAGCACTCTCTGTTGCCTCGCTTACTTGGAAGCACAGCGTCTGAGGCTTCCCTTTTTCTCGCTCTACCACTTGCCTCGTCTCTGTTGCCTGCGGCCTCTCTGCTCATCATCCTCTGTGTCTCCGTCTAGACATTTAACTGGCACGTGGAGTGGAACCGTGGCCGGAGTTTGGCATCCGCAGCTCCTCACCCCTCAGGCTGCCTGTTGCCCGTTTGTACCCCTTTCCCTTCGGTTTCCTCTCAAAGCTAAAACTGTGTTCCTTTTATCCAATTTCGATGGCACCAATGTTTGGCTGTTGGGAAGCCCACAAACTGTCATTTACCCTGAGACCTATACCTTCTGGAGAGAGCACCATGGTCTTTTTATGAATTTCAGGGATTTATATTATCCTTTGCACAGGCTAAGGAAGTTACCTCGGTTTGGTAGTTACCTTCCTGCAATATAGGAAACTGAGAGATTTTTATTTCTTTTATTAACCTTGGTGTTTATTTCATGTGATCTTTATTTGAAACATTATCACTCCAGGTAATTCTGTTTAAAAAAGTCTGACTTTGACCCCCTGCTTATTCCTTAACCATTGATAAATCAGAAGAGGTGGGTTCAGCTTGTCAATGTTACTATTTTAGAACTGAGAGACAATTTCTTAAGTCTCCATCTGGTGTATTGTTGGGCAAGACAGCCAGTCATCACAAAACAGTCCTCTGACCTCCAGCTTTGAAACTGTGTACACAACGCTGAGGAAGCCAGAGTTCTTTTCCTCTGTCTTGATGTATGCAAGTTGAATCATGCTGTTATAGGCTATTTTAAGTACATGCTGCGGTTGATCTATTATTTCCCAGTTAATTCAAGTTGCTTCATCTGTGCATGCTTTATTTCCCTCCTGTGACTAGTGGCTACTTATTGGAGAGTGCATTTCTAGGCCATTGATTTTACTTGGGTTCGAGTGAAAGATTGAAAGTAAGAGAAACTTAAGGGAAGGTCCCTGGTGGAGACAATCGCAGTGGTCTAGGTGTGAGGGATCTTAATGACTTAGACCAGGCTGAGACCAGTGGGAATGGAAAGCAAGGCATACGTTCATTTTACGCGATTGAAGAGCAATCAATTAGAAAAATCCTTGAAAGCTGGAGGCCAAGATAAATCTCTTTAAGCATTAAAGAGCTCCGGCCAAAGTTTGTTCTCCAGAGTTCTAGTTGCATGGACCATTAAAAGAAGAAAAGTTTTAGGTACGCAGACATTAGGAAACAATGTGTTATCCTGCCAGTCATCTCAGAGACTTAAATATGTTACTGCGCTTTCTGAGCCTGCAAGAGCAGCATCAGGTAGGCCACACTTCGTCAACTTGTTGGATTGTGGAATTCTTTTTGATGGACACCTCTTAGTATTATTCTGTAGGACAAGTTTTGAGAAAAGGAAAGCAGCCAGGATACTCACCACATGCTAATAAGGTACTAGCGGGAGAAGCTAGCACGAACGGACCAGAGGGCACAGGTGAGCTGAATGATGGGGTCATGTAGACTCCTGTGCCAGCCCCACTGCGGCGCTGGCACCTCTTCCTCAGCTCTGCTAAGATGGGTCATGCCAGACCCATCTTAGGGTCTGTTCCTATACTATAGGAGCAAGAAGGAATGTGTTTAGCATCTAGACACACCACTGCAGTGTCCCTTGTTACTGTCTTCTCTAATTTTAACGGTAGTCAGGGCCTAAGAATTGCATGGTGACTAGCAGCTCAGACTGCCAGGCCATAACGGACCTGCTGATGAAAGACGAGATGGAATGAATTGGTTTGTTGGTGAGCCAGCTAATACGTCAGTGAGACTGAAACTAGGCTGCTATGCAGGGCAGCCCCAGTCAAGAACGGCGCAAAAGGCAACAGTGAAGGGAAATTCTCCCCAAGAGCAAAGTTTCGGAAAACGTGTCTGATCAGACACTTCGTGCAGAAAGACAAAGGTCCTGAGATCCGTGTGTGTGTGTGTGTGTGTGTGTGTGTGTGTCTGTACAAACTCACAGTCAGGGGCTTAGAAGGAGAAAGATTAAAAGGTCGCAGCCCAGGAGGACTGGGAAAGAGGCGTTCACGTCCATGTACCTGGGGAGGGGATGAAAAGCATGAAGGTTTTTGTTTGACGTGCTAATCCGCACTGAAGACTTCCGCCATGAAAGAGGCGCTGAACCGCCACGCAGATAGAGTGACTCAGCAGCACAGGAGCGGCTCAGTGAGTGCTTGAGAGGAGGAGCCGTGTTCTCACAGATACAGGCTACACGCGGGCCGTACAACACGGGTTCCCACCCTCCAAGACCAGCACAAGCACGACTGCTGTGAAGCGTCTAACCTGTTCACAACCGAGGCCAGGATTGAGCTCTTGATGTTACACCATTCCTAGGAGAGACTAACCTGCCATTTGATGTCAAAATGATTAAATGAGATCACTTCAACCCTGGCACTTCATCTTGACTAGAATCGGTGAATATTCTGGGCGTGGGTTTGCCTTTCCTACCTGCATATCTTCAGCCAGCACTACTATCTGAAGGCTCACGGATTACCTGATCTGCTTACATGGGATCCCGCATAATGTGGAGACCTGATTCACGGCACAGGGACTCGTTCCATGAGATCCAATGGTCCTCTTCCACACTGCACCACCCAGAAGATGCTGGGCTGATAGAACAATGCAACAGCTCTTTGAAGGCACAGTTGAGACACCAGACTGGTGACGATGCTTTCTGAGCATGGTGTACCATTCTTTAAGGCCCAGTATGTATGCTAAAGGTGCTCACCCGTAGCTCAGTGGTAAAGAGCACGCCTACAATACAGGGCACGCGCACACAGGCCCGTGGGCTGGATCCCTGGGTCAGGAAGATCCCCTGGAGGAGAAAATGGCAAACCTCTCCAGTATTCTTGCCTGGAGAATTCCATGGACAGAGGAGCCTTGGCGGGCTACAGTCCATGGGGTCCCGAAAGAGTCGGACATGACTTAGTGACTAATCAGCAACCACACGTGTGCTTAACCAATGATCGTGAGAAGGTACTGGACCCATCGTGTAGACTGCACAGTTCCAGGAAGGAGGATCCGTAGAAGTGGTCCCAATTATCATCACCCCCAGGGGCCCATGGGAGTAATTTATTCTTTTATCTTCACAGCTCTAGGTTCTACATGTATAGACGTTCGTATTCCCAGCTATAGAATGCTTTCACCAGGTGATAAGTAGGGGTCCCATTGAATTTTAAGTTATGTGTGTCATCCAATTTCTTTGGGGTTTTGCGAGATCCAGAAGACAAGGAAAGGAGTCACCAGCCTGCCAGGAATAATTGACCCTTATCATCAGGAGGAGAGAGAGCTGTTCTTATGCAATAAGAGCGAGAAAGAATATGTGTAGCACCCAGATGGACCACTGAAGTGTCCCTTGTTACTGTCTTATCTAATTTTAATTAGTAGCCATGGCCTAAGAATTGCATGTTAACTAGGGGTTCACATCCCATGGGAATGAGAGTCCGAATTGCCCCACTAGGTCAGACACCAGGCCAGCAGAGGTGCTAGCTGGGGTGCGGGGAATTTGGAATGGGAGGTAGAGGAGGGAGCATCACTTGAACTATTATGACCATAAGCTGCAGGGGCTTATAGTTCAGCCCAGTAGCTTTCCTTTTGTGACTTTCCCCAAGGAAACAGACCAACAAGGATCTTCAGGTTGTTGTTCCAAGATGGGGTAAATTTGTAAGAAGCAAATGGATCCATATAGCCCAGGAGATGGACTCTTGTGGATGCGCTGATATTCTCCACAGACCCCTTTTTCAGGACTGAGTACTTATCCTCTCGACTGCCAAGAGGCCCTCCTCATGAATCACCTCTGGTCAGAGGGAGCTGACTCACTCAAGCCTACACCCCTTCCCAAGGGCTGCATGTATCCTGTAACTAGTCAGTATGGAGGACAAAGGTCTTAGCCCCTTGCTGAGTTCAGGACATCTCTGAAGGTTCATCTCAGTGTCAGAGTCACCCAGGAATTCAGCTGCGGTCTCCCTTGCAACTGTACTGTGGTTCAACTTCTCTTGTTCAGTTCTCCTTTCCTCACTCTGTGACAGCTATGGTAACTGAAAGTCCTCCCAATAAAACACAGGCACATAAATCTTGGTATCAGAGTCTTTTTCCTATGACAGATATGAAAAAGGGTTCTCTCTAGAGCTTAGGCAGCCTGACGTAGATCAGAATCCTGATCACACTCTGATGACTATGTCACACTCAATCAGCCTAGAATTAATGGACACTCTGTGTCCTTATCAATTTCCTACTAATGTGGTTGGAACCCCCAGATGTCCCTACAGTGTGGCAGAATAGCTTTGGGCTTCAGTGGCTAAGGGAATATACTGTGAATAAGAAGAGGTTTTGGAGAAATAGAAGAGACTGAGATCATGGTCCTAAGGTGGTGATCTAAGAAGGATGATTGCTTATTGAATATCAAGGAACCTCTGTTAGTTGATCACTCTTAACTGAGAGTAGGAAAGGTGTGTTGGACCCCTGGGTAAAAAAGTATTTGAGATGAGTAGGTACCAAAAAATACCAAAGCAAACATTTTAATTGTTTCTTCCAATGGAATATAGGCTTTTTAGGAAAAAAATGTCTAAGTCCTTCATATTTTTTAATGATTATGTTGATTCATTGCCTTTAAACCATACGTGGCTGAAAATTACACTATATTTTGATGACCTTCAACATGTAGAACTTCACAGTAAGAAATTCCCATGATGCAGTAACTCCATCTTCAGTAAATACTCCAGTAAACACTCTTGTACCTACAAAAGGATGTTTACAGCAGCACTACTTGCAGCATCAAAATTCTGAAGCAGGGCTTCCCTGGTGGTACTGCAGATAAGAGTCCACCTGCCAACGCAGGGGACATGGGTTCCATCCTTGGCCAGGGAACAATCCACATGACACAGAGCAACTAAGCCCACGTACCATGACTACTGAACCCACGCTCCAGAGCCCACAGACCGCAGCTACCGAGTCTGTGTGCCTCAGCTCCTGAAGACTGCATGCCTGGAGCCTGTGCTCTGCAACAGAGAAGCCACCTCAGTGGGAAGCCTGTGCCCCTCAACAAAGAATGCTCCTGCTCACTGCAAGGAGAGAAAGCCGTACACAGCAAGAAAGACCCAGCACAGTCAAAAATAATTTTTAAAACATTTTTGAACCAGTCCAAATGTCGTTTAAGAGAAAAATGGATGAATATTCACATAATGGATATTGTCATATTCAGCAATAGAATACAACAGTTGAAATGAACTACAGTGAAATTTTAAAATATGGATGAATCTAGTAATGGGATATTCAGTGAAAAAAGTAAGAAGCAAATGTTGCATTGAGTTTGATTGTATTTTTATAGCAATACAGAAATTACTAAAATTTCTAAAAAGGCATTTTTGTAATCATGCATACAGATGCAATAAAATGTGAAATTCAGGGTGATGAATTCCTAGAATACGGGAGTATCAGGGGATATTTGGTTACAAGTAGGTTATTGTCAAGGACCTAGCTTTTATTTTGGTGGTGGGTGGGTCTGTGATGTTTGTTATTCTACTAAGAAATTTGGGGTCCATACATACATCACTGATATAAGAGTGTCATAAAACAAAGATTGTGGTAAATACTATTCCAGTCCTGAAAGGGGAAAAATAAACCCCACAGATGGTCATATCTGATTTTCACCTTCAACGTTACTCCAGTTTTCGATATTATACAACCACATACCCATGGTTAGTACCCTAAATTGGCTCGTTCAACCCCCATTTCAGTTCCCCTTTAACATGCAGAATTCAGAAAGCTAAAAACCACACTTCTCAGACCTCCTTGCAGCTAGGGCTTCACGTAAGTGGAGTCAAATGAGACTTGATTCATAACTAAGCCATATGGGAAGAGAGACAAGTTGGCACACCACTTGGCTGGTATGGACAGTAGCATTGGCAGAGAGGCAGTGTGTCCAGGGGCAGGCAGCTAGGGTATCAGCTTCCTGAAAATGCAGGAAGTCTCTTGACCAATGCAGAAGCAACTGCTCTGTTGACCCAGTTCCATATTTTCATCTTGGGAGTTGACCTTGGAAGTTCAGCCCTCAAAAAAGAGAGCAGCTGTTTTGGCCTCCCAATGGTACAGTAAACCACAAAAATTCCTTTCTCTTAAACTTGTTGAAGAGATTCTGCTCTTCAGAACTTAATCATGGCTGATACAATATCCATTACAGAACCTTTCCTACTTCTAGAAGTAAGATTTTACTTACTTCTAGAAGTAAGATTTTATGAAATGAAAAAAAAAAAACCAAAAAACTGTCACTGATTGGTTCTTTTCTGCTCGAGGCTTTCTTCTTATCAAGAAGGACCGTAAGCTTTCCTGTCCTTTAATTTAAATACAAGTGACACTTATAAATGGAAAATATGACAGATGAAAATTTTGTATCTCATAGTTGTTCATCTTATTTCAGATAGATAATATATGTCTTAGTAATACCAAATTGTTATGCACCTATCATACTTCTTTATAGTGAAACAATACTGTGCTTTTTGAGTATTAAAATTCTACAAAGGTAGAAAGGTGTGTGACACTGAAAATTTCTATTAAAGTCATACCTACTCAGATGTCCCTAATACATTACCATTAATGAAGAAGGCTTTTTACAATCCTAAAGTGATAGGAAGTGTATGCGATATGAATACTTACTCATATAGGTCACTCATCCAGCAAAAATGGGACTTAGCAGGATATCTGTAAATCTTCAGAGAATGGTTTAGTCTCAAGGCAGGAGTCCTGCTTAGTTAAGAAATGTGGCTCTTCATGGATGCCTAGATTAGACATAGTCGCTGCAGGTGGCCTTTCCTGGGGAGGAAACGTCCATGTGCTGCTGCTGCTGCTAAGTCGCTTCAGTTGTGTCCGACTCTGTGCGACCCCATAGACGGCAGCCCACCAGGCTCCCCCATCCCTGGGATTCTCCAGGCAAGAACACTGGAGTGGGTTGCCATTTCCTTCTCCAATGCATGAAAGTGAAAAATAAAGTGAAGTTGCTCAGTCATGTCCAACTCCTAGTGACCCCATGGACTGTAGCCCACCAGGCCCCTCCGTCCATGGGATTTTCCAGGCAAGAGTACTGGAGTGGGTTGCCATTGCCTTCTCTGTCCATGTGCTGAGTAGGTGCAAAATGTCAATCAGGGCATGAGAATGTATAATAGCATAATTATAGTAGACCACTACTTACTACTAGGCTCATTTTTCCTGTAACTGTTTTCTGCTGTGTGTATAATTGAGTTATATTAAAACTGCACAATAGAAGACATGTCATTAGCTGCCCCAACACAGCTTGAGGGAGGGCCAGCCATACAAAATATGGGGGTTGAAGGGCATGCAAGAGTGTGGAGGGAAGAAGGAGAGGGGAAAGATTAGCTACAGCTGATTGGATGTATGGTGAACACCTGACTAGAAGCTGCTGTAGCAGAAAACTTGAACTCAGATCTGCAAAAAGCCAACATCACTGGTATGTATATCTGATGCTGAGTTGGGCTAGGGACTGTTGAGCTATGTGCAAGAGCTAAGCAAGTAAAAGAAGTTTGTGGAAAAAACTCTGTTCAGTCACTCAGTCGTGTCCGACTCTTTGTGACCCCACAGACTGCAGCACACCAGGCCTCCCTGTCCATCACCAACTCCCGGAGCTTACTCAAACTCATGTCCATCAAGTCAGTGACGCCATCCAAACATCTCATCCTGTCGTCGCCTTCTCCTCCCGCCTTCAATCTTTCCCAGTGTCAGGGTCTTTTCCAATGAGTCATAAGGTGGCTAAAGTATTGGAACTTCAGCTTCAGCGTCAGTTTTCCAATGAGTGGAAAGAGCTAGAGTGAAGCAAACAGGAAAAAAGAAGCACAGAAGTAAAGAGGCTACACAGTCTCAATTTTCATTCTGCTAAGAGAATATAATCTAAGAAAAGCCTCAAAACCGTTTATAAGCACACATCAAAAACCTTCACCAAGGCATCTCCTCAGATACTGGTCATTCACCATGTTGAGCAGATCATTAATCCCATGGCCCTGTTTGATTTTCATGGGAAGTAGGCACTTGGGCCTTTGTGGGTCTTTTCTTCTATAAAAAAATAAATGGGACCCATGATATAAATATATATGTGTGTGTATTATATATAATATATATATTTATGAATTATATTTATGACTATATTAGAATAAAGGCAAATATAATCCATGCTGGATTGATTATTATATATACATTATTATTGTTATTATATGTATAATATATGTATATAATGTATTTTATTATGTCATTTTTCTTCAGCTTTTAAAGAAAATTAAAATTGAGATATTTTCACGGGCCCTGAAAGTATCATGCATCAAACCTTTTGGATACAGCAGTCCCAAGAATTTCTAATATTTCTAAGGATTAGGTATAGGGAATTCTGAAGGGCCTAGGTCATAATATCAATCATCACTATTCCTCTTAAGACCTCTTCAATTTTTCTTTTAAGGTGGACTTTAAATTCTCCATGTACATTGTTTAAAAATGCACGACTTGCTTGTCAGCAGATACTTTGCTTCCGTGTACATCTGTGAGTTGGTAATTTGGCTGTCGGGTTTTAAGTGGCTGTCATTCTCATTCTAGAAATTGATGCCTTTACTTCTCTGCCTCACTTCAGGAAGCACATGACTTTGAACTGAGTCCCCTTAAGGACATGATTAGCTTGCAAAATTGGGACTATTTCCTCAGAGCACTAACTGAAGAGGAGTATTAAAAGAAGAAATGAATTCATGAGTGGTGGTGTGGTTTAGTCACTAAGTCGTGTCTGACTTGCAGTCCCATGGACTATAGCCCACCAGGCCCCTCTGTCCCTGGAATTTTCCAGGCAAGAACACTGGAGTGGATTGTCATTTCCTTCTCCAGGGAAACTTTCAGATTCAGGGATCAAGCCCGTGTCTCCCGCATACAGGAAATCTCCTGTACTGCAGGCAGATTCTTTACTGCCAGAGTCACCAGGGAAGGCCTGAATTCATCAAGGAGATTGCAAAAAGACTGAATACAAACCTCACAGACAAAAATGGAATACATATGAACAACTTGTTCCAGAATAAATTTTGATAAAGGGACTCAGCCCTTTTTCTGATGTCCTATAGAAGCCAAGTTTCCTTGTGAATCTCATTCAAGGGCCTGGAATAAAACAAGCAATGCCACTTAGCACTGTTTATAGGAAGGATAAGTAGTAAATATCAATATCACTTGCAGGAATCTGGTGTATTAATAATTACAATTTTTATTTATCAAAGAATATTGTTAATGTTGATTTTAAGTTATATTAATATTTAGTTATTTAGCTCTTCTTTCTTACTCTGACAGATCAAGATGGAGAAAACTTTCTTAATGTTTTGAGTGTCAGATCCCTTTGAGGACTTGACAAACCCATGAGTTAACTCCTAAAAAAAAGTGCACATACATCTCCTGAGGCTCATCCATGGATCACCCATTTAAAAAAAAAATACAGAGAAGAGAAATGTTTTAATTGTGAGGTAATGAAACAAATGTATATGTAGAATTCTACACCTAAGAAAATTAAAATACTGCACTTTTCCTTTTCATGTGCTCAGAGGATTATTTACAGAAATTGATTATATAGGAAACCACAAAATAACTCTCTATAAATAAACTGAGAATTTACCATTAATCTCCTGTGGTCAACATGCAATAGAAATAGAAATTATTAATGGAAATATGAACCAAAAGAATGCACCTTCCTGAAAATAAACTCTCCACAAAACTTAGAGCAAAGGAGAAATCAAGCTGTAATTATAGACTACTTAGAAAACAGCAATCATAACAGTACATATCAAACACTTGCAATATGTCCAAATTTATGCTCAGAGGTAAATTGGTATTTTTTAATTCTTTCATTATTAAGTAATAATGAATGAGCACACTAACATCCACGTTATATGGGTCCCTGAAAGAAAAGAGAGTGAGAGAGGAATAAAAAATGTATTTGATGAAATTGTGTCTGAAAACTTTCTGAATCTGAAGAAGGAAACAGATATTCAAGTCCAGGAAGCACAGAGTTCCAAACAAGATGAACACGAAGAGACCCACACCAAGATACAGCATAATAAACATTGCAAAGTTAGAGATAAAGAAAGAATTCCAAAGGTTAAAAGAGAAAAATGAAGAATCATACAAGGGAAAACCCAAAAGCAGAAAAGTTGCAGGCCAGTAGGGAGTGGTGTGATACGTTTAGGATGTTAAAAGGCAAAAGGCCTACAATCTAGGATACTCTACCCAGAAATGCCATTATTCTTAATTAAAGGAGAGATAAAAGACTTCTTAAATAAGCAAAAACTAAGAGTTCACCAGTGCTTTACTGACACTAAAAGCCACAATAAAGGGTCTTCTCTGAGTGAAAAAAAGTGAAAAATAAGAGTCTACAATAAGAAATAAGAAATTATAGGAAGGAAAAACTCCCCCAGATAAAGGCAAATATATACTAAAGGCATTGGATCAACCACCTAAATAAGCTAATACAAAGGTTAAAAGACAAAAATTGTAAAATCAACTAAAATAACAATAAACAGCTAAAGGATAGACATGAAGATATAAAATATAGTGACAAAACACAAAATGTGGTTGAGGAATGAAATGTAGGGCCTTTAGAACTTGTTTGAACTTAAATAACTATCAGTTTTATACAAGTAGTAGATACAGTAATCGGAGAAGGTGATGGCACCCCACTCTAGTACTCTTGCCTGGAAAATCCCATGGACAGAGGAGCCTGGTGGGCTGCAGTCCATGGGGTCGCTAAGAGTCGGACACGACTGAGCAACTTCCCTTTCACTTTTCACTTTCATGCATTGGAGAAGGAAATGGCAACCCACTCCAGTGTTCTTGCCTGGAGAATCCCAGGGATGGGGGAGCCTGGTGGGCTGCCGTCTATGGGGTTGCACAGAGTTGGACACGACTGAACCAACTCAGCAGATACAGTAATATGTCAATTTGTATGAACTCCATCAAAACCACACATGGAAACCTATAATAGATATACAATAACTAAAGAGAAAGGAATACAAGCATATTTGATATTATGTTTATCATGAAACCACAAGGGAAGAGACTAAAACAAGATAAATAGAAACAGAAAATAGAAATGTAGTTCAGTGTTGGTGAGTGAGGTCAGACAAGACTCAGTCATGTCTGACTCTTTGCAACCACGTGGATTGTAGCCTGCCAGGCTCCTCCATCCATGGAATTTTCCTGGCAAGGATACTGGAGTGGGTTGCCATTTCCTTCTCCAGGGGATCTTCCCAAACCAGGAATCTAACCCAGATCTCCCGTGCTGCAGGCAGATTCTTTACCATTTGAGCCACTAGGGAAGCCTACGGTGTTGGCAGGAATGTAAATTGGTACAATCACTCTGGAAAACAATACACGGGTTCCTCAAAAAATTAAAAATAGAAGTGCCATATGATCCAGCAAATCCACTCCTGAGTGTATACCCTAAGAAAACAAAACCACTAATTCTAAAAGATATATACACCCCAATGTTTATGGCAGCACTTTTTATAATAGTCAAGATATGGAGGCAACCTAAGTGTCTATCAACAGATGAATGGATAAAGAAGATGTGATACACAGCCACACACATACACAAACAATGGAATATTACTCAAAGGTAACAATAATGAAATTTTGCCGTTTTCATCAACATGGGTAGACCTGGAGGGCATTATGCTAAGTGAATGAGTCAGACAGAGAAAGACAAATACTGTGTCTTCACTTATATGTGGAACGTAAAAAATAAAACAAATGAATGAATATAACAAAACTATAGACACAGAGAACAAACTAGGGGTTACCAGCTGGGAGAAGACTGGGGAGAGCGGCAAAGTAGGGACAGAGGTAAAGACCACCAGGTGCAAAGTAAGCGACATACAGGGTTGTAACGTGCAGCACAGGGGTGTAGCCAGTACTTTACAATAACGCTAAGGAGAGTGTAATACACAAAAAAACGGAATCACTGTGTTTTACACTGGAAACTGACATTTTAAGCCAACTCTACTCCAACAACAAAATAATAATAATGAATGAAAATAGATCAGTTAGGTGCTCAACCCAAGGAATTAGAGAAAGAGAACCACAAAACAGGGCTTAAGGAAAACATAGGAATGGAATTAATAGTGATAAAAAAGAAATTGATTAATTAAAAAGAAATTAGAATCCCAGGGATGGGAGAGCCTGGTGGGCTGCCGTCTGTGGGGTCGCACAGAGTTGGACATGACTGAAGTGACTTAGCAGCAGCAGCAGCAGAATGAATAATTAAATTAACTAATTTGTGTGCATTCAGTGAACATTAGTGAATCGTGTGTTCTCATCCTTTACGGTTTCTGAATATTTGTCTTTGGTTATGTTAGTATTGAGTACAATTATGCTTAGATTTTGAAACTAATAAAAATACTAACTAATGTTTATAAACAGTTTAGTGGCTTATAAAATTATTTTATACACATTGTATCTCTTAAGACATAACAACTCTGGCAGGTAGGGATAGGGACTACTATTAACCCTGTGTTATAGTGAGAAAATTGAATCTTAGAGAGCTAGCATACTTATTTAGAGTATTTCTTTAAATTTCATTTGTAGTTATCTAACCCTCAAGCCTTTGACTGTGTGGATCACAATAAACTGTGGAAAATTCTGAAAGAGATGGGAATACCAGACCACCTGACCTGCCTCTTGAGAAACCTATATGCAGGTCAAGAAGCAAAGGTTAGAACTGGACATGGAACAACAGATTGGTTTCAAATAGGAAAAGGAGTACATTAAGACTGTATATTGTCAGTCTGCTTATTGAACTTATATGCAGAGTACATCATGAGAAACGCTGGGCTGGAAAAGCACAAGCTAGAATCAAGATTGCTGGGAGAAATATCAATAACTTCAGATACACAGATGACACCACCCTTATGGCAGAAAGTGAAGAGGAACTAAAAAGGCTCTTGATGAAAGTGAAAGAGGAGAGTGAAAAAGTTGGCTTAAAGCTCAACATTCAGAAAACGAAGACCATGGTATCTGTTCCCATCACTTCATGGGAAATAGATGGGGAAACAGTGGAAACAGTATCAGACTTTATTTTGGGGGGCTCCAAAATCACTGCAGATGGTGATTACAGCCATGAAATTAAAATACGCTTACTCCTTAGAAGGAAAGTTATGACCAATCTAGAGAGCATATTAAAAAGCAGAGACATTACTTTGCCAACAAAGGTCCATCTAGTCAGGGCTATGATTTTTCCTGTGGTCATGTATGGATGTGAGAGTTGGACTGTGAAGAAAGCTGAGCACCCAAGAATTGATGCTTTTGAACTGTGGTGTTCGAGAAGACTCTTG
>NW_011494928.1:3297307-3300297 GCF_000754665.1 Bison bison bison
TCTAGTCAAGGCTATGATTTTTCCTGTGGTCATGTATGGATGTGAGAGTTGGACTGTGAAGAAAGCTGAGCACCCAAGAATTGATGCTTTTGAACTTTGGTGTTGGGGAAGACTCTTGAGAGTCCCTTAGACTGCAAGGAGATCCAACCAGTCCATTCTAAAGGAGATCAGTCCTGGGTGTTCATTGGAAGGACTGATGCTAAAGCTGAAACTCCAATACTTTGGCCACCTGATGCGAAGAGTTGACTCATTGGAAAAGACTCTGATGCTGGCAGGGATTGGGGGCAGGAGGAGAAGGGGACGACAGAGGATGAGATGGTTGGATGGCATCACCGACTCAATGGACATGAGTCTGAGTGAACTCCAGGAGTTGGTGATGGACAGGGAGGCCTGGTGTGCTGCAATTCATGGGGTCGAAAAGAGTCGGACATGAGTGAGCAACTGAACTGAACTGAACTGAACCTTGAAGAACGTGAAAAGGCAAAACAGATAGCACTCTATGTTTGGGAATTTTTCTATTCCTGACATTATTTTATACATTACCTCTGAAAAGAGAAATAAAATGCATGTGAATATGTTTAAAATTCAGGCAGTAAGTATGTTTGGGCTTAAAACTCTGTTAAGAATCAGGTACCTTAAGTCATCCAGGAGATGGTATGCTTCATTAACCCTGTCTTCCTGAACAGATAAAAACTGTGAGCCAGTGAAAATCAGACCCTTGCTCTTCTGACTGGGTATGAGGAGAAATAAACCAATGAGAAGCATGCCTCCGTGTCTGATGTTGCCAAGGTGGGCGGGGGGACCTGTGGAAGGTCACCCAGCATCTGGTGGCAACGTCTGGGGTGGCGTGACGGGAGACGAGCTCCACAGAAGCTCCGCAGTCATTCCTGCCACGTCCACGTCGTCAGGACAAACCCTGAGATCCAGGCCTGCCTACTTTCACAGCACTTGTGGGTTAGGAAAAGTGGGATTCAACTAGCCCTGGAAAAATCGTGACATGCATTTCTATTCATCACAGAAATGAAAATGCCTCCTCCCTAGGAGGGCAGGTACCCTAGCGCCAGGGGTAGGAATACACGTCACTGAACAATCAATACCATTTCTATTCTCTTGCACCCATATCACCCAAATTACGAGAATACCTTCTTTCCTTGATTTTTAAGTGTTTTCGCTACACAGTGCTTGATTAGATGACAGTATATGGGTTTGTAGGCAAATTTTTAAAACATTATCTAAGAATGACTTGCTCTAGACCAGAAGACATTTGGTCCACCTGCCAAAGATCATACAGTTAACAAAAGGATGTTTTGATTCTGAATCTGACATTTTTTCCCACTTTTCTCCTATTCTGCTATGTGAACAATTTACCTCAAATTCAAAGTCAATTGTACTCAGAATCCCTGGTTTCTGCTTTTCCCATCAAATTTCTCATGACTGGTGCTACATCCTTTACACTAAAGAGGCTTCCTGGGCTTCCCTGGTGATCCAGTGGTTGAGAATCTGCCTACCAACGCAGGGGACTCGGTTTCGACCCCTGTTCTGGGGAGACCCCACATGCTACGGGGCAGCTAAGCCTATGCACTGCAACTGCTGAGCCCTTGTGGTGCAGCTGCTGAGCCTAGAGCTGTGCTGTGTGGCAGGAGAACACACACCACGGCCAGAGGAGGCCTCTGAGCAGCCGCAGAGCCCAGCACGGCCAGAACACAAGACACATAAATAATAAACCTTAAAGAAAGGCTTCCTGTTCCCCAAAGACCTTCCCCATTTGCTTTCCAAAGTGCCAAATGAGTCATTTAGATGAATTAAATGGAGTATAATCTTTTACCCTTGAAGCAATGGAAAATTTTATGGTAGAGAAGACAGATCCAGTGAAAAACAAGTAAAATGTACAATAAAAAAAAAAAATAAGAGAAAGAAAGCAGAGAAAGAACGTGGAAATATTTTTAATAAAACGATAGACACAAAGAAGAATAAGGTTTGCTCTAAAGCTGGTGGGATAGTTAATATAGGTCATCAGACTATCGTCATTTTTGAAGATAACCTACCCATATGTACTAAGATCCATCATATAGTCAAAATAACAACTGACATTAGTTTAGGTTCTCAACACCATAGCACAGAGAAGTGAAGGAACCTGTCTCAACTCACACAGCCAGGAAGTAAGACAGCTGGGACTTGATCCCACGTGGTCTGCTCCATAGTCTCTGCTCAGTGTCTACACTCCAATATGACCTAATAATCCCACTCTTAAACATTTATTCAAAGAAACAAACTCAAAACTTAAAGAAGTGCAAAAAAATGTTTGCATTAGCATATTTGAAACAAACAGAAAAAAAACTAGTACTAAACTAGATGTCGGAGAAGGCAATGGCACCCCACTCCAGTACTCTTGCCTCAAAAATCCCACGGACGGAGGAGCCTAGAAGGTTGCAGTCCATGGGGTTGCTGAGGGTTGGACATGACTGAGCGACTTCACTTTCACTTTTCACTTTCATGCATTGGAGAAGGAAATGGCAACCCACTCCAGTGTTCTTGCCTGGAGAATCCCAAGAACAGAGGAGCCTGGTGGGCTGCCGTCTATGGGGTCACACAGAGTCGGACACGACTGAAGCGACTTAGCAGCAGCAAACTAGTTGTAAAAGAGCGTTAGTAATTTACTGAGCACACATCCTTCCCAGATGGTGCTAGTGGTAAAGAATTGCCTGCCAGTGCAGGAGACCCAAGAGACACGGTCTGACCCCTGGGTCAGAAAGATCCCCTGGAGTAGGAAGTGGCAACCTTTTCCAGGATTCTTGCCTGGAAAATTCCATGGACAGGGGACCCTGGCGGGCTACAGTCCATGAGGCTGCATAGAGTCAAACATGACTGAGCACACACATGGATGCCTTACATACCAGGCATGGTCCTTATGGACATCAGTGTGTTTTATCCTCACAGCAGAGAGGTGGTCCCCACGTTGTCACTGAAGAAACCGAGGCTTAGGAAGGTTA
>NW_011494928.1:3300397-3311685 GCF_000754665.1 Bison bison bison
TAGGAAGGTTAAGTCACCTGCGCAGGTTCATAGAGCAAGAAGTGACAGCGTAAGGATTCAAATGCCGGCTGGGTGATTCCAGATCCCCTGCTTTCCACCTCTGCTGAGGAGCGACTGCATCTTTCCCAGCCTGGCCCTGACCTTAACTAACTAAAAGTGCCTTCAGCAGCGAGGTGCAGGCAGGCAGGGCTTTGGGGAAAGCAGAATTACAGTCAGGGCAGGCAGGGCCTCTCCACTCCCAGCGGCAGAGTGCCGGGCACTTCCATGTCCCGTGGGACTTCCCGCCGCCATTGCTGAAAGATCATAGACGGGAATTTGCTCTGTCAGCAAGTGTGAAGGACAATGTCTGCGGTGAAAGTCCCAGGCAGAGGGGGCAGGGCTGAATGCAGCAATCTAGAAGAGAAGAGAAGGGCATCATCTTTCTAAGCCCAAAGGAAAGCTATGTTTTCCCAATCTCTGCACTACTCTGCATATAGGGGGAGAACTGGACATTGAGTTGCCAGATACAGCAATTAAAAATGCACGATGCCCAGCTAAACCTGAAATTCGGATGAATAACAAATGATTGCATGAACCACGCAGTATGTTACCTGGCAACCTTAACTGGGCAGCATGTTTTTCTTTGTAAGAATGGGACTGCCACTTTCAAAGACCATGTGTACACACAATACTGCCTTGCCATGTTTAGCCTTCAAGCCTCACTCCCTCACCGTAGGGACAGTGCTGAGGTCTTCTTTGACCCAAACTCTGTGCCTACCTGAGTGCCTGGAACACAGGAAGCATTCACTAAATTCATCTCAACCCTAAATGCATATTGATATGGATGAATGGAAGAGGAGTTGACAATTTATAATTATGAAGTTAATATTTAGAAATAGACCACCTATGGCATCAACATCTCTCTGAAAAAAGTGACCTCCTCTGTGAAGCCTTTCCAGATATGCATCTGTATTAGAGTTTCCAGAAAAAAAAAAAAAAGGACCAATAGGATGTGTATATAGAGACAGAGATAGAGAGAGATTGACTGATTATGAGAAATCAGTTCATGCAACTATGGAGACTGATGAGTTCAAGGTTTACAGTCAGTAGCTGGAGACCTGGAGAGATGATGGTGTAGTTCTAGCCTAAAGGCCAGCAGGCTTGAATCAATGTCTCAGACAGAGCAAGAGGGCGAGAAAAAAGATCAATGTTCCAGCTCAAAGCTGTCAAAGAGGAGGAATTCTGCCTTATCCTGGGGAAGGTCCCCTTTTTTGTTCTATTCTAGCCTTCAGTTAATTTGGATAGGGTCCATCCACATTAGTGAGGGCAATCTGCTTTACTCAATCTATTAATTAAAGTGTTAAACTCATCCTAAAACATCTTCGTGGACACATTCAAAATACTTCAGTTCACTTCAGTTCAGTCACTCAGTCGTGTCTGACTCTTCACGACCCCATGGACTGCAGCAAGCCAGGCCTCCCTGTCCATCACCAACTCCTGGAGTTTACTGAAACTCATGCCCATTGAGTCAGTGATGCCATCCAAACATCTATCTGAGCACCCTATGGTTGGGTCAAATTGATACATAAAAGTAGATACTGCACCATCCTCAAGCAGAATTAGCTGCCCCTACAGGCTCATATAACACTATGATGGACAGGCATCTTTAAGGAAAGGTACAAGGCATAGCAACAGGCGCTTTAAAGTCGTTAGTAGCACCACGTATGCGTGCGTGCTAAGTTGCTTCAGTCATTCCAACTCTTTGCAACTCTACGGAAGGTAGCCCTCTGTCCATGGGATTTCCCAGGCAAGAATACCAGGATGGGTTGCCACGCCCTCCTCCAGCGGATCTTCTGGACTGAGGGACTGAACCCAAGTCTCCTGTATTACAGGCTGATTTTTTTTTCACTGCTGAGCCACCAAGGAAGGCAATAACACTGTAACACTGGCTATGCTTGCTCCTACTAAAAGACTCTTCTAGTATTTTAGAAACTTTACCCATGTTCCTGTGATGGCTCTATGTCTATGCCCAGCTCATTGTGAGTTCTTTCAGAACAGAAACTTAGTGCCTGACACAAAATGAAGTCTCAACTGAGATTTATTTTTTCTTTTAAATCTGTTACCCTCTTCTCAGAGTACTGCTTCCATCAACAAGGAGCATTCGGTTCAGGTGTCCTCAGTTAGGAAGGCATCCTTCTAAAAAACTCACACCAGCGCTTCTATTAGACTTGCTGTCAATAGCCTCATCTTACAAACTAAGAAACAGAAACTGTGTTAAGTTCCCAATGCTGCTCTTAGAAATTACCACAGGTCTAGTGCCTCAAAGGGTTCCTTGGTGGCTCCATGGTAAAGAATTCACCTGCCAATGTAGGAGATGCAAATTTGATCCCTGGGTCAGGAAGATTCCCTGGAGCAGGAAATGGCAACCCACTGCAATCTTTACCTGCAGAACCTCATGGACAGAGGAGCCTTGTGGGCTACTTGCAAAGAGTCAGACATGACTTAGTGACTAAACGACAACTAGGGGCTTAAAACAATGCAATTTATTTTCCTACAATTCTGGAGGCCAGAAATCTAAAATTAGCTTTATGAGACTAAAATCAGTCCGAAGGGCTGGTTCTTTCTGGAGGCTCCAAGGGAGTCTTTCCCTTTTCCCTTCCAGGTTCTAGAGACTTCTCGGCTTATGGCTGCACCACTCCCATCTCTGTTTCCATCTCCACATTGCCTTCTCCCACTTTATTTTCAAGCCACACTCTCACAAAGGGTTCCTGTGATTACACTGGGCACACCGAGATCATCAGTGTCATCTCCCTATCTCAAGACCCTAATGTAATCACCTCTGCCAAGTCCCTTTTGCCCTTCAAGGTAAAAGTCAAGGGTTCCAGGGTCAGGAAGTGGACATCTTTGGGAGGCGTTATTTGACCTACCACAGGCACTAAATGACTTGCTGAGATTCATAACCGGTGAAGGCAGAGCAAGGGTACAAACCAAAGACGTTGGTTTTCAAGCTGAAATCACCAGTGTTGTGTACTGACACGTTACTGAGCGTCAGTTCTTCAGATCAGCTTCAAGTGGGATCTTGGATTGACTGGACTGTTTGCATAAAGAAAGGCTACAGATGCGCAGGTGGAAAGCCACAGTGAGGACCCTCAGCTGCTGAGATGCAGAGGGCATTTAGAAGGATGGGGGAATGAAGGACCCCCCAAAACTTTGGCTAAACTGGAGCAGAGCTTAGATGTAATGCCACTGGTGTATGGAACTTTTGTATTTACTAGACGTGAGCCTTCTTCCAACTCCGAGTTGGAGTTCTTATGTATACTAAGGACTAAGGATTTGCTCAGTCGTGTCCGACTCTTTGAGACCCCGTGGACTGTAGCCCACCAGGCTCCTCCATCCATGGGATTCTCCAGGCAAGAGTACTGGAGTGGGTTGCCATTTTCTTCTCCTTATGTATACCAAGGAGTATACAAAAGGGTTTATAGTCTGCCTATTCAAACTGTGGGCTCGGACCAACAGCACTTTGTTAGAAATCAGAACCTCATTCCCCCTCCAGAGCAACTGAGTCAGAATCCATATTTCCCAGATAACTTGCATGCACATTAAATTTTGAGAAGCATCAGATTTTATCACAGCCTATCACCTCCATGTACATGGGATAGTGGAGATATTGATACATTTCAGACCCAGGGCCTCATTATGATCTGAAACTGGTCATTCTTAAAGAGAAGCTGTAAACTATACAAGCTGACTAATGTAAAACACAGAGGAAAGCTCTGAGTCACAATACCCTCAAGGTTATCTACTGTAGAATTAGGATAGATCCTAGGTTCATTAAAAGAAACAACCCAAAGCCAAGAAGGACAGGAGTCAAGGACATCCATTGAACATGGCCTCTATTCAATTCAAGAAATCTGGAAAACACCCAAGTATGATCTTAGAGCTATAGTCAGGCAATGCTAAAAGCTACTACTGGGTCAGAATAAGCTGAAAAGAAATGTAAATGTCACCTGAATATAATATAAGAATGTATGTCATCCAAAGGTTAGCACATTAATAGAAGACGTAAAATACGAGAAGTCATTATGAAATTTTATTCAGTTATTTTTAGAAAAAAATCAATTACTTGAAAAAACTATATATGAATTGTGTTCTAATTTAGTTAAGCCAGACATGGATACATTTATTCATTCAACTGGTAAAACATTTGTTGAATCCCTCCTATGTGCCAGGTACAGGTACAGTGATTATAAGGTAAATAAGACACAGTGTATTAACTCTCAAGAAATTCACAGAAGAGGTACATAGGCTTTTTTCTTTTAAAAAAGTGCAACACGAAGTAATAAGTGCAGGGCAGTCAATGTGGATAGTAAGTGCAGGGTAACAAACGCAGGACCGTAGGCACAGGGTATTAAGGCACAATCTATGACAGAAGTAAAGAGAAACAACAATGTTGTTGAGTAAAGTAGAAGCAATAGAAAATGTAGGAAAGACAAAAAGCAGGGAATAAAAATAAAAAGCAACATCGTCCCACTGCCATTTACCCTGTGCACGTACATGCGAAATATTTACTTCTGATTTATATTGGGATTGGGATTGCTCCTTCTGAAAGCTAAAATTGATTGACTATTGGCAACTTCAGATGGTTCAACCTAACACTTTAAAAATGTCCAAGGATAACTTATTATAGTAAGGCATATAAAACAGGTCATTTTTTTTTTAAAGTAAGAATAAAAGGTACTTGAAACAGCAGCTATATAAATTTTCCAGCTTCTGAGATCCATCAGTTACTGCCTTTGTGCTTTATACTGTGAGTTTCCTGGCAGCTATGAAAAGGCAGAAAACTCGTTCTGTTATTAAATTTCTCTTTATAATTAGGGGAAGCATAAGTTATTCGCCTGGAAAAATGAACTTTTCCTCCCAGTGAAACAAAATGAATTTTTTATTTCAAATTATAGTCCTTTACATGACTCTCTCCATTAGAGCAAAAACTATAATATTAAATCTTCACTCTACGGTGGCCTGATTTAATGCTGGGAGAGAGTTTCAAGGAGCTGAAGGGTTGAAAAACTAGCAACACCCTCAGACTCAGGCTCAGAAACTGCTTTAAGGAAGCTTTTAACAGGTCTCAATTCATGGTCCAATTAGTTCTTAAATTCTCTTGAAGTGCTGGTCGTCTGCGTCATTAGTTAAAGAGGACTCCATGTGTTTTAGGTGCCAGTTACCTTTCTTAGGAAGCTTAGTGCTGCCCAAGCAGGAGACCATTTCTGTGTCACTCCTGTGCTCAGGGGCAAGGGCGGAGATGTGCGGAGTGACTTCTTTGAGTTAATGTCGCACCATCAGGTCTAACAAAAGCTAGAATGCTGACTATCTTTTGGTGCCTTTTTTTTAACTATGGAAGAAAACCTGACAAGCCTAGACAGTGTATTAAAGAGCAGACATCACTTTTCCAACTAAGGTCCATCTCGTCAAAGCTGTGGTTTTCCAGTGGTCATGTGTGGATGTGAGAGGTGGACCGTAAAGAAGGCTGAGCGCCGAACAATTGATGGTTTTGAACTGTGGTGTTGGAGAAGACTCTTGGGAGTCCCTTGGGCTGCAAGGAGATCCAACCAGTCCATCCTAAAGGAGACCAGTCCTGAATATTCGTTAGAAGGACTGATGCTGAAGCTGAAGCTCCAATACTTTGGCCACCTGATGGGAAGAGCCAACTCATTGGAAAAGATCCTGATGCTGGGAAAGATTGAGGGCAGGAGAAGGGGGAGACAGAGAATGAGATGGTTGGAAGACATCACTAAATCAATGGACATGAGTTTGAGCAAACTCAGGCAGATAGTGAAGGACAGGGAAGCCTGGTGTGCTGCAGTCCATGGAGTCACCAAGAGTCAGTCACAACTTAGCAACCAAACAACAACAATTTGTTTAATTTTTCTTTTTTAATTTTTGTTTTATATTGGAGCATAGTTGACTAAAAATGTTGTGTTAGTTTCAGATATACAGTAAAGTGATCCAGTTATACATATACACGCTCTATTCTTTTTCAAATTCTTATCACCTTTAGGCTATTACAGAATATCAAGCTGAGTTCCCTGTGCTATATAGTAGGTACTTGTTGGTTATATGTTTTAAACAAAGCAGTGAGTACATGCCCATCCGAAACTCCTGATCTATCCTATCCCCCACCCATCCCCACTGGTAACCATAAATTTGTTCTCTAGAGCTACCATATGACTCAGCAATCCCACTCCTGGGCATGTATCTGGAGAAAAACATGATTTGAAAAGATACATGCACCACAATGACCATTGCAGCACTCTTTACAGTAACCAAGATATGGAAGCAACCTAAATGTCCATCAACAGATGAATGGATAAAGAAGACGTGGTATTTATACAGGGGAATATTACTCAGCCATTTAAAATGATATAATGGCATTTCATCTATATGGATGGACCTGGAGATTGTCATACTAGGTGAAGTATATAGAAAGACAAATTAAAAAAATGATACAAATGAACTTATTTTAGGGTCAATTAGGAGAAGACAATGGCAACCCACTCCAGTACTCTTGCCTGGAGAATCTCATGGACAGAGGAGCCTGGTAGGATGCAATCCATGGGGTCACGAAGAGTCAGACACGACTGACGCAACTTAGCATCAGCAGCAGCAGCAGCAGTGTGT
This sequence comes from Bison bison bison, assembly GCF_000754665.1. Classification (NCBI taxonomy): domain Eukaryota; kingdom Metazoa; phylum Chordata; class Mammalia; order Artiodactyla; family Bovidae; genus Bison; species Bison bison. Next base: position 3,307,052 of record NW_011494928.1, read on the forward strand.
CCAGCATTTCTGTGACCTTGCTTTAGCACTAATGACGTAGTCATCATCTCAATCTTCCTGGTTTTGGCTAATGCCCAGTCTCCTAAGCCTTTTCTCTCTATTTTTACTTCTTTTATATTTCTGTTGCTTCCATATTCTCTCCCTAAAAATGTCACATTCAACACACCCTCCAGTGAGAGAGGATTGGATTGAGTAGAGTCATCCAATATGGAGTGCCCTTGCTGAGCAGACTCAGCTGAGCACTTGGGCTACGGGTGAGGAGTCATGTCTCCAGCATCAGGCAAACAGAAAGAGACTGAGTTCAAGCCCAGAAGCCCCACTTACCAGCCTGTGACACTGGGCCAGTTACTATGCCTCTGTGATGATGTGGGCTGCTCATGAGACATGTAGTCAAAGCTGGATGGTTATTGACAACATTCTGAATCCTGTCAGGGTATCTCTGTAACTATGTGTATTATTATTAAGATGAATTTGATAATATTTCAGCCAATCTCATAGGACTTGTGAAGATTAAATAAAACAATCCAGTGGAGGCCTCAGTGTAGCGCTTGACTCACAGATGCATTAAATATTTAGTTCTCATTCCTGTGCTCAGCTCCTGACAATTACTTTTGACCCTGATTTCTGGTTCAGTCCATTTTGGCCAAGTAACAGGGTCACATGACACTAATTCAGGTAGCTTTGGGGACAAGGAAACTTTTTTTCCCTGAAAGGGACAATGGCCATGGCATTTGCTTAGTTTTACACGTTGTTTGGGAAATGGGACGCATTTAGCATCAGAAGCCTGGAAGATATAGTTTGGGCTTTAAAAAATTACAGACATTATTACAAACTGTCCTTCCTGACCGTAAAAGGAAAGAACCAGGAAAACAACCTCCTGAGGGAGTGTCCCGGATTTGTGTACTTTATTTCATAATTATTTCCTAGACAGAAATCTTGATGCCACGGTTAGATTGGGAACTTGGGAACAGAAAACCATACTTTTAAATTTCTTTTTATTTCCCAAGTTCCTAGGCGAATAAATAATAGATTCTCAATAAGCACTTGTGACCTGTCTTATTGAAGATAATTAAACACAAATAACCTGCATCTATCTTTTTCCCTCTCTCCCTCTCTCTCCTTTCTTTCCCCAACTTAAAAAAGTACCCACGTGAGAGCTGTGATTTGTTTTATTTGGGGCAAAATGAAGACTGCATCCTGGTAGACAGCACCTCAGATAGCTCTGAGGAACCACTCCAAAGAGGTTGGGGGGAAGGTCATATATATGTGATTTTGGTATAGGACAAGTGCATGCAATCAAGCACACACACACACACACACACACACACACACACATATATATATATATATATATTTTTTTTTTTTACAAAAGATTTCTGCTAGTCTCATGAAGGTTACTACTAGTCATGAAAATCACCATGCAGGATTTTAGTGCTTTTCTAGATATGAGGAGATACAAGGATTGGGCTTATAAAATCATCTCCTGAAAACATCTAACTATATGAAGACCTGTCCTGCCGGGTCCTCTCTCCCCGGAGCACAGAGTGCCCCATTTCTGCTCTCCACCCTGAACTTTCATCGGGTACTGAAAGTCAGCAGCTGCAGGAGCTCAAGTTTAATCCTTGTGGGTAGATGGTAAGTGCCAATGGCAAGTGCCAATTTGTAGTTGACACTTTATTTCTTTTTTATCACTTTCAAGGAGCAGAAATTCTCTTGGCGTCCTTTGAAAATGCCATTCCTTCCTAGCCTGAGGTGCCCTTTTCCACCACTTTTATCACAGCAACTTAACAAACCTTAATGATTACTTAGAAAACAATACAGGCCCTGGCCACTTCCATTTTTTTGTGCATTAAAACGATTCTAAGTCAAAAGAAGACTATAAAACACAAAAGCAATGCAATATAACTCTATTATTTCTAAGATGATTAAAAATATATACAAATATTAATGAATGAAGGAAGTATAATAAAAATAATATAGTTGTCAGTTTATAGCATTTCTAGAGTTTATTCTCAAAATTATAAAAAGAAAAGGAGAAAATAGATAAGATAAATACATTAACTGACAGATTAACTACAGACGGCATGGTCTGGCAGTGAGATACATATATTTAAGTGGTATGACTTTTGACAACTTCTTTCAATCTTTTTAGGGTGTCTCTGCAACTCTGTATTATTATTTGTAATCAGTCTTAAGCTCCCTCCCTGACTCCCGGCCAAGTATGACAGTTTCATCAGTCGCTGTGATTCGTGTCCACTCGTAGGTGCCCAGAATTTGAAGGCCGATGGGAGTCTTCTTGCCTGTCTCCATTCTCCCATTCAGCTTTCCTCTCCTTCTTCCTCCCGCCCCCACTCTGCTACATCTGCTTTTAATATTTGAAGAAAATGAGCCCACATTTTTGATAATCAGAAAAATTTAGATTCAAAGTCTCTAAATTTTCTAAAGGTTGTAATCTGGCTCCTCCTTGCATTCTAAAAACTTCTCACTGCTGAAGGGCTATTCTATGACCAGCAGAAAAGAATATATAGACCCACGCAAAACTCGGTAGGACAAAGGAACTAGGGGGAAAAACAGGAGTGTTAGTAAGACTGGACCTGTCCTCGGCAGGTGGGGGAACTGAAGCAGGGGTCTGATCCCCACATCAGGGCAATTGTTTGAGTCAGAGGAGAAATATTTAAGGCTGAGAGTGAAACAGCTGACCTGTGGCAGCCTAAATGGAATGAGAATCAGACAGTCCTTGCCACAGCCATACATACCCCAGACAGGGACACAGGTCCCGTGGAAGGCACAGTGGCTGGGAGCTGGAGTTTAGGGATTGTGGAGCAATCCCAAGGCAAGGGCTGGTGTTGACTGCAGAGAGACGGATCCAGGGGATATGAGGGAGGAGATCATGGTGGGAAATGCGGGTGGAGGAAAGCCAGGCAGCCATGGAAGCAAGGTGATACTGCTGAGTCACATGTAGGGGGTGGAGTCATCACCATGGCCTCTCTTCCACCACAGGCCAGCATCAGCAGCTGAACAATAGAGGGGCTGGCCCATCAAGCGCCTGATGCACTGAACTACAGAATAGGACCCCAGCCAGGGGGCCCCTCTATGTGCCTGACACACTAAACTACAGAGAAGGACCCTAGGCAAAGGAGCCCTCTAAGTGCCTGAACGGGTGGAGCTATGGAGAAAGACTAGCCAAAGAGGCCTTCTGATCGCCAACTACAAGAGGCTGGAAAAAAGACTAATTGGGCCATACCTCCTGTGATGGAGGCAGTCCGTGTGCCTGCACACTTGGTGCCTCCAGGGTCCCCACAAGCCAAGCAGCTGTGCCACCTTCACACTCAACCCTCACTGGGTCAGAGCTGCCACAGGCCAAAAAAAAAGTCTTGCGTCTATGCGCGCAGGGTGGTCTCCGACTTTGGTGATCTCTGACTCTTTGCAACCCTGTGGATGTGGCCTGCCAGGCATCTCTGTCAGAGAGAGGGTTCTCCAGGCAAGAATACTGGAGTATATTGGCCAATACTGGTTGCCATACTCTTCTAGAGCACTGTATTTCCTGCCGCTGCCAACCCCTCTGAGTACCTGGTGCTGCCAGAACCCCTGTGACCCAAGCAGCTGCACCACCTCCTTCATTGGGGCAGACCCAGTTCTCCAGGGCTGCCTCAGGAGCAAACCCTAGTGGATGACCCACATGCAGAGGTGGAAATAAATCCACAATTGAAACTCAGGGGCAGTGTGGCTAAGGAAGAAGAACCAAAACCTTTGCACCAGCTGTACAATTTACAGATTAAATTCACATGATCAACTAGGCACTCTGTGTTTATGGAATAAATAAAAGTCTATTGAGAGCTCTGACAAAAGAAAACTCACTAGCTCTGATAGCTGTGGACATTGGAGGTAAGAACACACAGGAGTAGGACCAGATTAGAATCTGAGCTGCCCCCACAGCAGGTCCAGAGACCAGCACAGTGTTGGAGGGCATCCTAGGGAGGTGAGATGGACTGTGACTCCCAGCAAGGGAAAGGACTCTGACAGCAGTGACTCAAGAAAAACATTTATGACTCATGTTTTGACTTGTTCTGTAGATTCCTTTGGATTATTTTTCTCTTTTTTTTCCTTTTGTCTCCCCTCTGTTGTACTTGTTGATTTTATTGGCACTAAGAAATCCAATCAAGCTTTTGAGGTTTTTTTTCTCAGTCACAATTTTTATTGTTGTCATAAACCTCTGCCTCTACATTGGCTTTTGCAGTTCTATGGAGATTTCCTCTTTTTTCTTTTTATCTCTTTTTTTAATTAAAAAAATTTTTAACCTATTATTATTTTTTCTGCATTTATTCCTTTGTTTACTTTTCCTACTGTTCTTTTCCCCTTGCAGTTAATCTTTAACATATATAAATCTTCTTTATGTATGTGAAGAAGGCTGAGCGTGGAAGAATTGATGCTTTTGAACTGTGGTGTTGGAGAAGACTCTTGAGAGTCCCTTGGACTGCAAGGAGATCCAACCAGTCCATTCTGAAAGAGATCAGCTCTGGGATTTCTCTGGAAGGAATGATGCTAAAGTTGAAACTCCAGTACTTTGGCCACCTCATGCGAAGAGTTGACTCATTGGCAAAGACTCTGATGCTGGGAGGGATTGGGGGCAGGAG
>NW_011494928.1:3311785-3350622 GCF_000754665.1 Bison bison bison
GGATTGGGGGCAGGAGAAGGGGACGACAGAGGATGAGATGGCTGGATGGCATCACTGACTCAATGGACGTGAGTCTCAGTGAACTCCAGGAGTTGGTGATGGACAGGGAGGTCTGGCGTGCTGAGATTCATGGGGTCGCAAAGAGTCAGACACGACTGAGCGACTGATCTGATCTGATCTGATTTAACTTTACATATCTATTCTTTCTTTTCTTTCTCTCCTTTGCTCTTAACATATTTGTTAGTCTTATTTTCATTGCTTTATTCCCAAATTGGCACCTTGATTTAGTTTTGTTTTCCAGTTTGTGCTTTAATTAGTTTTGTTCTTGTAGATAATTTTTGGTTTTCTTTGTTTGCTGGGTCAGTCTACTGTACTTTATTTTTGTTGGATTGTTTTGATTGTGTTTATGGGTGTATGTGTATATGTGTATATTCAGTCACACTTTCTATTGTTGTTTTAAACCTCTGCCTCTGCATTGGGTTTTGGCAGTTCTGTGTTTTCCTTTATTTTTCCCTTTTTTCTTTCCTCTTCTATTTTTTTTCTATTTTTTATAATTATAATTTTTAATTTTTTAACCTATTATATTTTTCTACATTTATTCTTTTGACTGCCTTTCCTACTGTTCTTTTCCCCTCGCAGTTAATCTTTAATGTATATAAATCTTTTTCACCTACCTCTATTTAACTTTGCATATCTATTCTTTCTTTCTTTTCCTCTCAACATATTTGTTAGTTTTGTTTTCATTGCTTTATTCCTCATTTGGCACCTTGCTTTAATTTTGTTTTCCAGTTTGTGCTTAAATTAGCTTTGCTCTTAACTGGTAAATAAAAGGTTTTATTTCCTTTGTTCACCAGGTCAGTCTACTGTGCTTTATTTTCACTGGACTCTTTTCACTTTCCTCATGGGTGTATATGTATATGTGTATATTCCATTATTTTAATTATTATTTGCCTGATTTTGTAACTGCCATTTGTCTGGGGTTCATCTTTGGTTTTGCATTTGGGGATACTTGTTTTAATCTCACTTAAGGCCATGGCAAACCACTTGTGGACTCTTTGTTCCTGATCAGAGATCAAGCCCTGAGCCTTTGGAGTAGGAGCACTGACTCCAAGACCCTAGACTGCCGGAGAACTAACTCTAAAGAGTATCAAATAGCGAGAACTCACACAAAAGAAACCACTTGAATACAAGACCCTGTATCACCCAGCCACCAGTAGCACCCTGTGTAGGATGCCTCATCTAAACAACAAACAAAACATCTTCAGACAAATACAAACCCAATCATCAGCAGACAGGAGAACCACTTCACTCAGCCTTGCTCATCAAAGGAAAAACAAACAAACAAAAACTCAGCACAAATCTCACCCTATGTGAAGCTAACCCAAACCACTGGACCAATGCTAGGAGGTAAGAAGCCAAAAGGAAGAAGGAATTCAACCTTCTTAAAGGAAAGAATTCAACTTTCCTTGTAGCCTGGGAAAGGAGACCTCAAACACAGTAACTTAAAAAAAAAAATTAAAAGGCAGAGAAATACTGCACAAATAAAGGAGCAAACTAGAAACACAGATGTCTAAACAAATGAAGAGGACATAGGCAAGCTATCTGAAAAAGAATTCAGTATAATGATGGTAAACATGATCAAAAACCTTGAAAACAAAATGGAGAAAATGCAACAATCAATTAAGAAAGACATAGAAGAATTAAAGAATAAAGATACAGGGAAAAGCAACACAATTACTGAAATTTAAAATACTTTAGAATAAATCAATAGCAGAATATGTGAAGCAGAAGAACGAATCAGTGAGCTGAAAGATAAAATGGTGGAAATAACTTCTGAAGAGCAGAATAAAGTAAAAAGAATGACAAGAGCTGAGGACAGTCTCAGAGACCTCTGGGACCATATCAAACATACCAACATTTGGATTATAGGGGTCCCAGAAGAAGAAGAGAAAAAGAAAGGATATAAGAAAACTTTTAAAGAGATTATAGTTGAAAATTTCACCAACATGGAAAAGGAAATAGTCAATAGAGTCCAAGAGGCACAAAGAGTCCCATACAGGATAAACTCGAGGAGAAACATGCCAAGACACACACTAATCAAACTAACAAAGACTAAACACAAAGAAAGAATATTAAAAGCAGCAAGGGAAAGCAACAGGTAACATACAAGGGAAACCCCATACGCTTAACAGCTGATCTTTCAGCAGAAACTCTGCAGGCCAGAAGGGAATGGCAGGATATATTTAAAGTACTGAAAGGGAAAAATCTACAACCAAGATTACTGTACCCAGCAAGGATCTCATTCAAAATCAATGGAGAAATTAAAAGCCTTTCAGACAAGTAAAAGTTAAGAGACCACAAAACCAGCTTTACAACAAATTTTAAAGGGACTTGTATAGTCAAGAAATACAAGAGAAGTAAAAATATCTACAAAATCAGCTGCAAACAATTAAGAAAATTGCAATAGGAACATATATATCAATAATTACTTTAAATGTAAATGGGCTATGTGCTCCAACAAAAAGACACAGACGGATTGGTTGAATGGATACAAAAACAAGACTTATATATATGCTGTCTATAAGAAACCCACTTCAGAACTCAAGAAATATATAGGTTGAAAGTGAGAGAACGGAAAAATATATTCCATGCAAACAGGAATCAAGAGAAAGCTGGAGTAGCAATCCTCATATCAGACAAAATAGACCCTAAAGTAAAGAAGATTACAAGAGATAAGGAAGGACATTACATAATGATCAAGGGATCAGTCCAGGAGGAAGATATAACAATTGTAAATATCTGTGCACCAAACATAGGAGCAATTCAATACATAAGACAAACACAAACAGACCAAAGGAGAGATTCACAGTAACACAGTAATAGTAGGAGACTTTAAAGCCCCACTCACACCAATGGACAGATCATCAAAACATAAAATTAATAAGGAAACATAACTCTTAAATGATACATTAGATGAGATGGATCTCATTGATATCTTCAGGCCATTCCATCCAAATACACCTTTTTCTCAAGTCCACACAGAACATTCTCCAGGATAGACCACATCTTGGGTCACAGATTGAACCTCAGTCAATTTAAGAAAATTTAAATTGTATCAAGCATCTTCTCTGACCACAGTGCTATGAGACAAGATATTAATTACAAGAAAAAAAGTGTAAAAAACACCAACACATAGAGACTAAACAACATGTTTCTAAATAACCAACTTGTTACTGAAGAAATCAAAAGGGAAATAAAAATTTTTTTGAAACAAATGACAATGAAAACATGGCAACTCAAAACTTATGGGATGCAGCAAAAGCAGTTCTAAGAGGGAAGTTTATAACAATACCTCAAGAAACAAGAAAATATCAAATAGACAACCTAATTTTACACCTAAAACAACTGGAAAAAGAAGGAAAAAAATCCCAAAAGTAGTAGAAGGAAAGAAATCATACAGATCTGAGCAGAAATAAGTGAAAAAGAAATGAAAGAAACAATAGTAAAGATTAATAAAACTAAAAGCTGGTTCTTTGAGAAGATAAACAAAATTGACAAACCTTTAGCCAGACTCATCAAGAAAAAAAGAGAGTAGAATCAAATCAACAAAATTAGAAGTGCAAAAGGAGAGGTTACAATAGACAATGCAGAAATACAAAGAATTCTAAGAGACTATTATGAACAACTATATGACAATAAAATGGATAACCTGGAAGAAATGGACAGATTCTTAGAAAAGTTCAATCTTCCAAGACTGAACCAGGAAGAAATAGAAATTATAAACAACCCAATTACAAGTCTTGTAATTGAAGCTGTGATCAAAAATCTCCCCAAAAACAAAAGCCCAGGATCATTTGGCTTCACAGGAGAATTCTATCAAACATTTAGAGAAGAGCTAATGCCTATCCTTCTAAAACTCTTTCAAAAAATTGCAGAGGAAGGAACTTCCAAACTCATTCTATGAGGCCCATCACCCTTATACAAAAAACAGAAAAAGACAACACAAAAAAAGAAAACTACAGGCCAATATCACTGATGAACATAGATGCAAAAGCCATCAACAAAATTTTAGCAAACAGAATTCAGCAACACATCAAAAAGCTGATACACCATGATCAAGCTGGGTTTATTCCAGGGATGCAAGTATTCTTCAATATATGGAAATCAATCAGTGTGATATACCATATTAACAAATTGAAAGATAAAAACCATATGATCATCTCAATAGAAGTAGAAAAAGCCTTTGACAAAATTCAGCACCCATTTATGATTAAAACTTTTCAAAAAATGGGCATAGAAGGAACCTACCTCAACATAGTAAAGGTCATATATGATAAGCCTACAGCAAACATTATTCTCAGTGGTGAAAAGCTGAAAGCATTCCCCCTAAGATCAGGAACAAGACAAGGGTGCCCAAGTTCACTACTGTTATTCAACATAGTTCTGGAAGTCCTAGCTACACCAATCAGAGAAGAAAAGAAATAAAAGGAATCCAGACTGGAAAAGAAGAAGTAAAGCTCTCACTGTTTGCAGATGACATGACACTGTACATAGAAAACCCTAAAAATAGTATCAGAAAATTACTAGAGCTAATCAGTAAATTTAGCAAAGTTGCAGGATACAAAATCAATACACAGAAATCACTTGCATTTCTATATACTAACAATGAAAAATCAGAAAGAGAAATTAAGGAATCAATCCCATTCACCATTGCAACAAAAAGAATTAAATATCTAGGAGCAAACCTACCTAAGGGGACAAAAGAATTTTACATAGAAAGACACTAATGAAAGAAATCAAAGATGACATAAATAGATGGAGGGATATTCCATGTTCCTGCGTAGGAAGAAACAATATCATGAAAATGACTATCCTGCCAAGAGCAATCTACAGATTCAATGCGATCCCTATCAAATTACCAATGGCATTTTTCATAGAACTAGAACAAAAAAATTCACAATTCATACGGAAACACAAAAGACCCCAAATAGCCAAAGCAGTCTTGAGAAAGAAGAATGGAGCTGGAGGAATCAACCTTCCTGGTTTCAGATTATACCACAAAGCTAGTCATCAAGACAGTATAGTACTGGCACAAAAACAGAATTATAGACCAATGGAACAAGATAGAAAGCCCAGAAATAAGCCCATGCACCTATGGGTGCCTTATTTTTGACAAAGGAGGCAAGAATATGCAATGGGGCAAAAATAGCCTCTTCAATAAATAGTGCTGGGAAAACTGGACAGCTACATGCAAAAGAATGAAATTATAACACTTTCTAACACCATACATAAAAATATACTCAAAATGGATTAAAGACCTAAATTTGAGACCAGAAACTATAAAACTCTTAGAGGAAAACATAAGTGGAATACTCAATGGCTTTAATCAAAGCAAGATACTCTATGACCCACCCACCTCTTCAGTTCAGTTCAGTTCAGTTCAGTCTCTCAGTCGTGTCTGACTCTTTGCGACCCCATGAATTGCAGCATGTCAGGCCTCTTAGAGTAATGGAAATAAAAACAAAAGTAAACAGGTGACACCTGATTAAACTTAAAAGCTTTTGCACAGCAAGGGAAACTATAAGCAAGGTGAAAAGACAACCCTCAGAATGGGAGAAAATAACAGCAAATGAAACAACTGACAAAGGATTAATTTCCAAAACATACAAGCAGCTCATACAATTCACTACCAGAAAAATAAACAACCCAATCAAAAAGTGGGGAAAAGACCTAAACAGACATTTCTCCAAAGAAGACATACAGATGGCTAACAAACACATGAAAAGATGCTCAACATCGCTCATTATTAGAGAAGTGCAAACCACAACTGCAGTGAGAGATCACCTCACACCAGTCAGAATGGCCGTCATCAAAACGTCTATGCTGGAGAGGGTGTGGAGAAAAGGGAATGCTCTTGCACTGTTGGTGGGAATGTAAATTGATTCAGCTGCTATGGAAGACGGTATGGAGATTCCTTACAAAACTAGGAATAAAAACACCATATGACCCAGCAATCCCACACTTGGGCATGTACCCTGAGGAAACCAAAATTGAAAGAGACACATGTATCCCATTGTTCATTGCAGCACTATTTACAATACCTAGAACATGGAAGCAACCTAGATGTCCATAGACAGATGAATAAAGAAGTTGTGGTACATATACACAATGGAATATTACTCAGCCATAAAAAGGAATGCATTTGAATCAGTTCTGATGAGGTGGATGAACCTAGAACCTGTTATACAGAGTGAAGTGAGTCAGAAAGAGAAAGATAAATACAGTATTCTAACACATATATATGGAATCTAGAAAAATCATACTGAAAAATTTATTTACAGGGCAACAGTGGAGAAACAGTAATAGAGAATAGACTTATGGACATGGAGAGAGGGGAGGAGAGGGTGAGATGTATGGAAAGAGTAACATAGAAACTTACATTACCATATGTAAAATAGGTAGCCAATGGGAGTTTGCTGTATGGCTCAGGAAACTCAAACAGGGGCTCTGTATCAACCTAGAGGGGTGGGGATGGGGAGAGAGAGGGGAGGGAGTTTCAAAAGGGACAGGTGTGTGTATACCTATGGCTGATTTATGCTGAGGTTTGACAGAAAAACAGCAAAATTCTGTAAAGCAATTATCCTTCAGTAAAAAATAAATTAATTAAAAAAATTATCCAGCTCCAATCTTTTCCCTTAACTTACTTATACATATCTTTTCCTCCCTCCCTTCCTCCCTCCCTCCCTTCCTCCCTTCCTCCCTCCCTTCCTTCCTTTCTTCCTTCCTTCCTTCATCTGGCTTGTATTTAAAAGGTGCTCCAAAGCCTGGACCCATCTTACCAGACGTCCCACTGGCCTCCAATTTGAAAACTCTCCTCCAGTTAATTCATTAATCCACCCACAGAAGCAGTATTTTGGAGGGCTCACACCTTGGCCCACAGCATGGAGCGGGGAAGCAGATGGGTAAACAATCCGTTACAGTGTGGTGTGGTGAGTCCTGCATCAGAGCACCCACACCTGTACAGAGGGCCGTGGGAGCGCAAAAGAAGGAGTGGCTGACTCTTGCCCACGTGCCAAAGGAGATGGAGAAGCCTCCGGGGAAGGAAGTCAGCTTTGAACGAGACCTTGAAGAGGGATTCAGCCAGGCAGAAAAGTAGGGGGAAAATATTCTAGGCAGTGTGAGCAGCCCATGAATAACTTCATGACGCCTGTAATTTCTTATATGTCACAGGAGGTACATGTGTGTATTTCACATGAGGTGGAATGCTGTGTGTCTGGATCCTGGGAGTCTGCAGGCAGGAGTGACTTCCAAAATGATGCAATTTCAAGTTCTGTTCTGTCTATTAAGTCTTCCTGGTGCCTGGTGACCTCTCCTTTCTTGTACATCTATTGCCCAAGTATTTGGCACTCAATTCAAGACTTCTTTCATTATTTCCTTATATGACCCCAACTGGTTTGCATCCTTCTTAAGAGCAAAGGATATGCCTTACCTTTGTTTCTCTAGTAGCCGTTCCCTAGTATTCACACCACTGGTGGCCGAGGGTAAAGAATCCACCTGCCAAGCAAGAGACACAAGTTTAATCCCTGGGTCGGGAAGATCCTCTGGAGAAGAAAATGACAACCCTCTTCAGTATTCTTGCCTTGAAAATTCCATGGACAGAGGAGCCTGGCGGGCTACAATCTATGGGGTCACAAAAGAGTCGGACATGATTTATCAACTAAAACAACAAAAAGAAGTTATTAAAGCTCCTCGCTGACTGATAGGTGGCCTTTAGCTTCTGTGTTTTGGGCTACAAGGCTGTATGAATAGCCACATGGAGATGGTTAATCCTGAAGGTGACTCCTGGCACATTTTGATACACCACTGAAATAAGCACTGATGCGCAATCACCCTAGACCATCTTTTGAATCTTCTCTTACAGCAAAAAGGACAGATGCATCACTGGTGCAGAACCAGAGTTTCTATAAATAAGCCCTGCTGTGGCCCCATCAGACCTTTCAGTACCGACTGGAGAGTTTGCTATGTTTACTAAACTCCTGAGATCACTAAAGTCTGAAGTAATCTCTCATGCCTCATTAATCTCCAATGTTTGAAGTAATCGCTGATGTATAATAAATCTCTAGTCTCTGAAGGTTTAAACCACACAGATGTGTTATTTCAGATGAATAATGACAAATATGATTTTGCCATTCAGCCAGCCATTCAATGCACGCATAGGGAATAGTTAAGCCCTGCACTGGGCTCTTTCCCTGTGACCCATGCTTCTGTGTTCTCATTGCTCTAAGTCATAGTGTCTCATAATGTCTCACACAAAAACATATGATGGACTGGAAGGTCTGTGCATGCAACGTGAGGAATATATTAGTGTTCAAGTAGATTAAGGACATTTTTCCCATTAGTTTAAGGATAAGGGCTTAGAGATTCCTTCCATCCTTCCTTCCTTCCTTCCCCCCTCCCTCTCTCCCTTCCTTCCACAAATGTTTATAAAGAACCTATGATGTATCAGATACTTACTTGAAATCACACATATGATGATAAAGAAGGGACATATGGAAGTACGAATTGCCAGTTATATAAAATAAATGTCAGGGAGATGTAATGTACAGCATGGCAACTGTAGTTGATAAATACTGTACTGTATATTTGAAAGTTGTTAAAAAAGTAAATTTTCAAAGTAATCACAAGAAAGAAGTTTTTTAGCTATGTGTGGTGACGAATACTGACTAGACTTATAATGGCAAGGTGCTAGGTGTGTTCAGTATGTACAAGTTTGACTCATTACATTGCATACCTGAAACTAATATAGTTACATATCAATTATATCTCAATTTAATAAAAAGAGATGCCCATGTAGAGCAGAAATACCTGGTGCATAGTATGCAGCGTCATCTAGAGCTTTACAATTACCATCTGCCACTGGATATTGATTGTATGCCAGCCATTAATATGTATAAAATATGCTGAGTGAATTATGTATGGCCATTAGCCTAAAATGTGTCTTTTATATAGATAATAATAATGTGTGTCTAGAACAAAGGATTTGGAGTTAAATGACTTAAGTTCTATTCTGTCTTATAGTAAGTTTGAGAGCTAAGAAAGTCATTTCCTTCTTTGTGATAGGTTTCCTTATCTCTAAAATTTCAAAAGTGGCAAATACCTAATTCCTGGGGGTTTGGGACAGCCTCAGAGATAACTCTCTGTACCTTTTTACTTGCTTTTCTCATTCCCTGCATTGTCTTTCCCATCTCCCCATTTCTTCTGCTTATAAAATTCTTCTTACCTTTGAAATCCTGGCTTAAGTGTCACTTCATGTAAGAAGTCTTCTTCATTCCTTCCCTGGTGGTCTGAGCACTCTCCTCCCAGCCATCATTGTGCCCATCCAGGCTTTTATGCTGCGGCTACCACATGGCATCACCATGCTAAAGGGCAGAGTCTACCTCTTATTCACATGTTCCGTATTTAGCAAAGCGCCTTGCCCACAACTGGTGCTTTAAAGTCAGCTGAATAAATGAATAAAAAATGTGTTAAGAAAGTGCTTCATGAATTTCAAAGTATTAAACAAAAGGAAGACATTATCATTATGTTTGCCATTTAACTAGGACTCCATTCACTTTTACAAAATACAAATTCATTTGAGTTTAATTCTGCTGTGTATCGGAGGTGGGCATTATACTGCCAACACACCAAAGCACCACTCTTTCTGGCCACGTAGGAGAATTATACTTACCTGTGCGCTCCACCCCCACCCTCCCTGGAACATAGGAATAAACGCGTGATTTGCTTCAGCCCATGAAATGTGCGGCATGTGTCACTTGCATGTGGAACCAACTAGTCGCTCTTGCTTGAGGGTCCAGGCCTTCTTTCCCCATGTGGTGGTCCTGGAGGCGCCTGCTGACATGGTGGTGCCCTGAGATTGACCCAGCCCAACAACCTAACCTTGTACCATGTGGCGAACATCTGTCCACAGGGCTGTCCAGACCAAAAGGAGACTTGGCATGACCGAAAAATAAACATGCATTCCATCAATCTTCTGAGATTTTGCCATTTTTTATTACCATGGCATAAGCAAGGAGAACAAACCCCTGAAAGGACTAATGCTGAAGCTGAATACTTTGGCCTGATGTGAGGAGCAGACTCATTGGCGAAGACCCTGATGCTAGGAAAGATTGACAGCAGAAGAAGAGGGCATCAGAGGATGAAACGGTTGGATGGCATCACTGATTCAATGGATATGAACTTGGGCAAACTCCAGGAGGTGGTGAGTGATAGGCAGGCCTGACGTGCTGCGGTCCATAGGGTTGCAAAGAGTCAGACATGACTTGGCTACTGAACAACAACAACAATCTATAACTTATCCTGACTGATAAAATCACCAACTCATTTCTGGGAAAAAACATGGCAATTATTGGGAATAACATGGTAATAATCAAAACCAAAACCATGAACAATAGCAACAGAACATGGACAATAACACACAGGGACAGTAGCAACACAACATGAACAATAGCAGCACGATCTGAAAACTACACACCTGAGAATCCAACCACACCACAGAGCATCTAGTTTACTTCATAGGGACGTTAAATCTTCCCTATGTCTCCTCAAAACCTAGAGAAATTTCTCTTCTACTTGGCACTGAAGCAGGGGCCGAATCCTGTACTTCTGTACCTACATCAGAACGGAATTACACCCAACAAAAATATTTTTTAAGCAAAGCACTTGCTATAAGTTGTTTTAAACAGATGCGCTTAAGATCTTCCATCAGCATGATCACTGTAACATGTTCTGTTCACTGTACCGTTTACCTAACTGAACGGTAATGAGGATTGCCTCATGATTTTCCACTCTGTGAGTGCAAAAGAAGGAAACACCTTTTCAAAATTAATTTAGTTATGTTTCATTTTTTGTTTTAGTGTGAAATATATACATACACACACACAAAGTAGAGGAAACATATATTTACAGTTTAACAACAACAAAAAAACACTATATAAAGTGAAACTGATATAGCTACTACTCAGGTCAAGAAATAGAACATTGCCAAGATACTAGACATTTCCCTCCCTACCCTCTTTATATTCATCTAGCTGGAGAAAATTACTGGCCTGACTTTGGAGATAATCCTTTTCTTACTTTTCCTTGTAGTTTTAACACCGTGTTTAGTTTAATATTTGCTATATAAATGGTGGCATAATTTATGTGTAACAATATCAGCATTGGAGAAGGAAATGGCAACCTACTCCAGTATTCGTGCCTGGAGAGCCCCATAGATGAGGAGCCTGAGCTACAGTCCATGGTGTCTCAAAAAGTTGGACATGACTGAAGTGACTTAGCACGTATACACCATATAAAGAATACAGCTTAGTGAGTTTTGCACATATATGTACCTATGTTATCACGACCCCAATCAAGACACAGAATTTCCATCACTTCAAGTCTCCTTGTGTCCTCTTGCAATAAATGCCCCCAGTCCTAACCCCAGGCCGCCACAGACCTGCCTTGTATCTCGATAGATTAGTTTAGCATCCAACAGACTTTTATGTAAGTGGAACCATACTGGTTTCTTTCATTAATATAATCTATGTCTGATTTTGAACTGTATATGAATAGAATCATAATGTACCTTATGATTCTTTTGAATCTTGCTTTTTGTTCAATGTTATATTTGTAAAATACATCCATAAATGTGTATGCCTATACTTTATTCCTTTTTATTGCTGTATATAAACCATTATATGAGTATAGTATAATTTATCCATTCTTTTATTACTGACTATGGTATAATTTATCCATTCTATAATTTCACTGCTGTCATGTGTTGACTTTTTTCATAATTTTTATTTATTTATCTATTGCTGACTGTGCTGGGTCTTCGCTGCTGCTCGGGCTTTTCTCCAGTTCCACGAGTGGCTGCTGCTGCTCTCCAGTTGCAGGGCGCAGGCTTCTCCTTCCCGTGACTTCTCTTGTGGAGCATGGGCTCCATGGCTTTCAGGCTTCAGTAGCTGTAGCTCCCAGGCTCTAGAGCGCAGGCTCAGTAGTTGTGGTACAAGGACTTACTGCTCCTCGGCATGTGGGATCCTCCCAGATCAGAGGTCAAATCTGTGTCTCCTGCTTTGGCAGGCGGATTCTTTACCACTGAGCCACCAGGGAGGCCCTGTCATGTACTGATTTTGTAAGTTGATTTTTACATTCAGCTGTGTTGATAATCTTTCTTATTGATATTAACAACTCCTCTGTAGATTCTTTTGGATTTTCAGTGCAGGTACTCATATCTCTGTGAATGATGACGATTTTCAATCCTTAAACTCTCTATAACTTGTTCATTTTTTTTATTTGTTTAGCTCCTTTCACAAGGACCTCCAGTACAAAGTTAGACAGAAGTGTTGATAGAAGCGTATTATTTCTGATCTCAAAGGAAAATCTCTTTATTTGTTGTTGTTGTTTTAGTGGCTAAATCACATCCAACTCTTTTATGACCCCATGGACTGTAGCCCACTAGGCTCCTCTGTCCATGGGATTTCCCAGGCAAGAACATGGGAGTGGGTTGCCATTTCCTCCTCCAGGAGATCTTCTCAACCCAGGGATTGAGCTCATATGAGTCTCCTGAGTTCACAGGCAGATTCTTTACCCCTGACCCACTGGGGAAGCCTTTACCCCTGAGCTACCGGGAAAGCCTTTTTTTAACTATTAGGTCTGATTACTAGGTATGATGTTTACTAAAAATTTTTGTGGGTTTTTTAAAATGAGAATATTTTTTACCAAAATGAAATTCTCTTTTAATCTCAAAAGTTTGGGGGGTGGATTATAAATGATGTAAATAAGAGTTTCAACATGACTGGTAAATGAATTTTCTCATATGTTTTTTCTGCAACTGTTGAGATGATCATATGAATAGTTATTCTATTATTAAATAGGTATTTAATAATATTTTTAGCAATATGAAAACTCAATATGAACTGAATATTTTTAGCAATATAAAAGTACCCCCTATTATTAAAGTAATTGTCCATTCTTTTTTTTTGTCCATTCTTGATCTAAACCAATTGGTAATAATATCTTCTTCATTATATATTTCGTTCATTTTTAATTATATCCAAGTTCATATGTGAATTGGCCTGTAATATTCTTTTCTGATTCTCTCCTTGTCAAGTTTTGGTTTCAAAGTTTTGCTAATTTCATAAAAGCACAGGGGAGTATACCCTCTTCTAAAATTTAACCTTGCAAAAGATTGGACTTACTTTTTCCTTAAATGTTTGGTAGAAACATATCAGTTTTCATGGCTTCACTCACTAAATAAACCATCTGGGACAGCAGTTTGTGAAAAAACCTTCTTTGGGAAAAACTTTTGATCACACATCAAAATTCAGGCTTTTGACTTCTCTTCCTTTTTGAGTAAGTTTAGTAACATTTTTCTAAGAGTTGTTCTAATTTTTTAAATTTATTGATATTCTTCATTAAAATTCCTAAACAGTTAATATCTGTGTTCTGTATACCTTAAGTCTAGTTTGTTCCCTGTGTCTATAAATATTCTATATTCTTACCTTTTATGTTTTTTTTGTTTATTTGCTTATTTACTGACAGAAATGGATTAAAATCAGCCACTCTGATAGTACTTTAGTGTTTCTCTCTTTGTAGTGCTCCACTGTTAGCTTTATGTCTTTAAATAATGTGCTGAATTAGTGCACATTAATTTATAATTATTATATACTCTAAAGAACTGAATATTTTTAGCAATATGAAATTACCCCCTATCTTTGGTAGTTGTTTTGCCATAAAGTCTATTTTTTCTAATATTAATGTAGCTACACCAGCTTTCTTTAGTGGATAATTTTACAAGGTATATATTTCCCCAAGCTTTTGCCTTCAAATGTTCTGTATTTGCCTTCAAATGTTCTTGTCCATGACAAGAATACTGGAGTGGATTGCCCTTGAATATTATAATTGCTACATTTTAAAATTCACTTGGCAGTATTATTATAGTTTTATGTAGTCAATATTCTTAACATATGGGGCTTCCTTGATGGCTCGGCAGTAAAGAATTCGCCTGCAGTGCAGGAGATGCAGTTTTGATCCCTGGGTTGGTAAGATCCAGGGAGAAGCGCATGGCAACCCACTCCAGTATTCTTGCCTGGAGAAACCCATGGACAAAGGAGCCTGTTGGGCTACAGCCCGTGGGGTCACAAAGAGTTGGACATGACTGAGCACACAACACATGTTGAGATACACAAAACATAAAAGTCACATTAAAAAAGTGATTTACCATACACGCATCCCTAGTATATGAATACCCCTATAGCCTCAAGCCATATAAACAATGTAGCCAGTAAAAGCCCCAAATAAGAAGTTTGACAGAGGAGCAGGACTAAAAAGAGACCACAATCTTACCTGTTTACAGTTAAAATATCTTACTTTTGCAAATTTTACAAACACACATGATCATGTTGTCAAAGGATGAAACCACCACTCAACATTTGAAAGAGAGCCTGCACAGAGGCTTGTATGTGCTCACGTGCGTGCGTGCACACACACACTAAATTTATTGCCTACTATAACCAGGCACATCCTCTCTGAGCGGGGCAGACAGATGATCTATATAGGGCTTTGATAAGCATAGAGTTCTGGTACTGGTGATTTTCAGGGGATAAGGGGACTGAGATCATCTGTGGAGATGGTTACTGGGTAAGATTCTAGTTGCTTAGTTGACATTCAGAGGCATGGTCACTGGAGGGAGTCCCTGGTGGGCTGACTTTCAAGAGTAAGTGACTGACACCAGTGACTGACTTTCACTGAGACAAATGTCCTTGATCTATGGAACAGGGGTTCAAAGCCAGTTCTGATGGCTTCTTGCTACAAAGACTGCAGAACAACCAGTTTTTAGGTAGGAGTATGGGAACCTTTCTTTGTTCTCAATTTGAAACATATCCAAGGCTTTCTTAGAAGAGGCTGATATTAAAGAGAGGCTTCCAAGCTTAAATTTCATTAGCCTCTGAGGCCAGGATCATGACATTTTCACCTTGAGCCCATGGGTGTAGCCCTTCTTGCTTATATGTGTGGGGATAACCTTCAGGCTCCCTGCCTCCAGCAGAAGACACGGAATTTGGTCCCCACTGGAATGCAAAGCTATCAGAACTGAGGCTCATTTTTAACGTCTTGTTTCTTCTGAATCAATAAAAATAATCTGGGTGAAAGTGACTTGAAGTTCTCCCTGAGTTTAAACTTGTCTTAGATTTTGACTTAGTAAAGACTTTTTATGAGTGACTGCTTTTTTATGCCTTTAAGAAGGTTATTTTTAATCTGGCATTTAAAATTCAAAGAGGAATAAGCTACAGCAGTCTTCTCTTATTCACAAGGAATACATTCCAAGAGCGTCAGTGAATGCCTCAAACTGTGGATAGTACCGAACTCTCTAAATATTGTTTTACCCTATACTTACTTACCTATGACAAAGTTTAATTTATAAGTTAGGTGCAGTAAGAGATTAATAATAGGACTTTCCTGGTGGTCCAGTGCTTAACAATCTGTCTGCCAATGCAGGGGACACAAATTTGATCTCTGGTCTAGGAAGATTCTACATGCTATGGGGTAACTAAGCCCACGCATCACAACTACTGAAGCCCATGAGCCCTGGAGCCTGCGCTCCACAAAGAGAGAAGCGGCCGCAATAAGAAACCTTCAAACTGCAGTTAGAGAGTAGTAGTCTCTGCTCTCTGCAACTAGAGAAATTCCACACACAGCAATCAAGACACAGCACAGCCAAAAATAAATACATAATTACTGTTAAAGAAAGACGTTAACAGTCATTATTAATAAATAAAACAATTATAACAATATAAACAATTTTAACAATAAAAAAATGTGAATGTGGTCTCCCCTCCCCCTCAATATCTTATACAAAGTTAATGACTTTTCCATCTTAACCAGGCACTTATCACACACTCTGGCCATAACTTTTGCAGTATGAGTTGCAACAGAAAAACTAGCATGAATTTCTTTTTCCTTCTTTACAATTTCACAAATAGAATATGTGCCTTTGCCATAGATCATAGCAACTTCCGCATGTAATTGTTTATCTTTCCTTGTAAGTCAAGAATGTTCACCTTTTCACTTAAAAAAAGCACTTTGCAGCTTCTCTTTGGCATATCTGAATTGCAAGCACCACTATTCACTTCGGAGCCACTGTTAAGTAATGGAATACCTTGACTATTGATTTGAAAACCAAGACAACAGTTAAGTGATTAAGGGCGGAATACGCTGGACAAAGAGATGATTCACGTCCAGGGTGGGACTGAGAAGGACAGCACAAGATGTCATCATGCTGTTCAGAATAGCGCGAAATTTAAAATTTAGAAATTGTTTATTTCTGGAATTTTTCATTTGACTTTTTCCAACCTGGTTGTCCTCAGGTAAATGAAGCCTCAGAAAGCAACATCGCACATAAGGGGAGGGGACTACTGTACCATTTCATGCCCATTAGAATGCCTGCTATCAAAAAGCAAAATAACAAGGTGGCAAGGATCTGAAGAAATTGGAACCTTGGACACTGTTTAGTAGGAACGCAAAATTGTGCAGCTATAGTGTAAAAAATTATGGCGACTCTTCAAAAACCTAAAAATAGAACTATCACATGATCCAGAATTCTACTTCTGGGTATATATCCAAAATAATTGAAAGCAGGGTCTCAAAGAGATATCTGCATTTCTTCATGTCTAGCAGCATTATTCATAACAGCCAGAAGGTAGAAGCAACCCAGGTGCTCACTGACATAATGAATAGCTAAACAAAATGTGGTTTGTACATAGAATGGGATGTTGTTCAGTTTTAAAGAGGAAAGATATTGTGACATATGCTACAAAATGGATGAATCTTGAAGACATTGTGCCAAGTGAAATAAATCAGTCAAAAAGGACAAAAACTGTGTGATTCCATTTATATGAAGCACTTAGAATATTCAGATTCACACTTTCTACAGAAAGCAGAATGGTGATTGTCAGCAGCTAGGGGGAGAAGGAATGGGAAGTTGATGTTCAATGTGCAAATAACTCTAGTTTTGCTGGATAAAAAAGTTCTGGAAAGCCAACATCCATCATATAAAAACTCTTAGTAAACCAGCAACAGAGGGAAACCTCAAACTGACTGAGGCTATCTACAACTAACATCATGCTTAGTGATGAGAGACCTGAAGCTTTCCCATTAAGATTATGTAGAAGGTGAGGATATTGCCTCTCATTATTACTTTTCAACATCATACTGGAAGTAATTGCTAACTCAGTAAGATAAGAAAAGGAAACAAAAGGTACACAGACTGGAAAGGAAGATATAAAACTGTCCTCATTTGCAGATGACATGGTTGTCCATATGGGAATCCCCAAATAATGAACAAATCCAACAAACAAAAAACTCCTGGAACTAATAAGTGATTATGGTAATGTTGCAAGTTGCAAGATTATCATACAAAAGTCAATTGCTTTCCTACACAGCACAATGAACAAGTAGAATTTGAAATTAAAAATATGATACTATGTACATTATTATCCCTAAAAGTTAAATCAGTTCAGTTCAGTCACTCAGTCATGTCCAACTCTTTGCAACCCCATGGACTGCAGCACGCCAGGTCTCCCTGTCCATCACCAACTCCCGGAGCTTACTCAAACTCATGTCCATTGAGTTGGTGATGCCATCTAACCATCTCATCCTCTGTTGTCCCCTTCTCCTCTTGCCTTCAATCTTAGACAGCATCAGGGTCTTTTCAAATGAGTCAGTTCTTCGCATCAGGTGGCCAAAGTTTGGAGTTTCAACTTCAACATCAGTCCTTCCAATGAGCACTCAGGACCAATTTCCTTTAGGATGGACTGGTTGAATCTCTTTGCAGTCCAAGGGACTCTCAAGAGTCTTCTCCAACAACACGGTTCAAATTCATCTTTCTTTATAGTTCAACTCTCACATCCATACATGACTACTGGAAAAAACAGCCTTGATGAGATGGACCTTTGTTGGCAAAATAATGTCTCAGCTTTTTAATATGCTGTCTAGGTTGGTCATAGCCTTTCTTCCAAGGAGCAAGAGTCTTTTTATTTCATGGCTGCAGTTTCCATCTGCAGTAGATTTTGTAGCCCCCCAAAATAAAGTCTGCCACCATTTCCACTGTTTCTCCATCTATTTCCCATGAAGTGATGGGACCAGATGCCATGATCTTAGTTTTCTGAATGTTGAGCTTTAAGCCAACTTTTTCACTCTCCTCTTTCAATTTCATCAAGAGGTTCTTTAGTTCTTCTTTACTTTCTGCCATAAGGGTGGTGTCATCTGCATATCTGAGGTTATTGATATTTCTCCTGGAAATCTTTATTCCAGCTTGTGCTTCATCCAGCCCAGTGTTTCTCATGATGTACTCTGCATATAAGCTAAATAAGCAGGTTGACAATATACAGCCTTGACAAACTCCTTTTCCTATTTGGAACCAGTCTGTTGTTCCATGTCCAGTTCTAACTGTTGCTTCCTGACCTGCACAGATTTCTCAAGAGGCAGGTCAGGTGGTCTGGTATTCCCATCTCTTTCAGAATTTTCCACAGTTCATTGCAATCCATATAGTCAAAGGCTTTGGAGCAGTCAATAAAGCAGAAATAGATGATTTTTGGAACTCTCTTGCTTTTTCAGTGATCCAGAAGACGTTGGCAATTTGATCTCTGGTTCTTCTGCCTTTTCTAAAACCAACTTGAACATCTGGAAGTTCTTGGTTCACGTATTGTTGAAGCCTGGCTTGGAGAATTTTGTGCATTACCTTGCTAGTGTGTGAGATGAGTGCAATAGTTTGAGCATTCTTTGGCATTGACTTTCTTAGGGATTGGAAGGAAAACTGACCTTTTCCAGTCCTATGGCCTCTGCTGAGTTTTCCAAATGTGCTGGCCTATTGAGTGCAGCACTTTCACAGAATCATCTTTCAGGATTTGAAATAGCTCCACTGGAATTACATCACTTAAGTATAAACCTAACAAAATATTTGTAAGATCTATGTGAGGAAATATGGTACTGTAGTTTTTTATGAAAAATTAAAAGATAACAAAATAAATGGAGAAATATTCCATGTTCATGGATAGGAATACTTAATATTGTCAGGATGTCAGATCTTCCCAACTTGATTATGGATTCAGTGTGATTTGCAATCAAAATCCCAGCAGATTATTTTATGGATATTGACAAACTAATTCTAAAGTGTATATGGAGAGGCAGAAGACCCAGAATAGCTAATACAAAACCGAAGGAGAAAAATTAAATTGGAGAGAACTTTCTCTACCCTTGCTATAAAGCTACAGTAAAAAAAAAAAAAGAGAGAGAGAGTGAGTGACATTGATGAAATAATAGACAAATAGATCAACAGAACAGAGTAGAGGGCTCAGAAATAGATCCCCATACTAGTCAGCTTATATTTGACCAAGGAGGAAAGGCAATATAATGGAGCCAAAATAGTCTCTTCAACAAATGGTGCTAAAACAACTGGACATCCACATGCAAAACAATGGATCTAGATACACACCTTATACCCTTCACAAAAATTAACTCAAAAATGGATAGCAGATAGACCTAAATGTAAAATGCAAAAATATAAAACTCCTAGAAAAAATATAGGAGAAAACCTATGTGATCTTGTGTATGGTGATATCTTTTTAGATTCAACACCAAAGACATGCTCAATGGAATAATTGATAAGCTTAACTTAGTTAAATTGTAAAACTTTTGGTCTATGAAAGACAATATCAAGAACAGAAGACAAGACATAGTAGGGAGAAAATATTTGCAAAAGACACATCTGATAAAGGCAATTACACAAAAAATTCTTAAAGCTCAATAATAAGAGAACAGACAAAGCAATTTAAAAATGAATCAAAAACCTTAACAGACATCTCAGTGAAGAAGATGACAAATAAGCATATGAAAAGATGTCCACACATGTCATCAGGGAAATGCAAATTAAAGCTAGACACCACCACACACCTATTAGAATAGCTGAAATCCACAACACTGAAAACACCAAATGGCAAAGATGTGAAGTAAAAGGAACTCTCATTTATTGCTAATGGTACAGCCACTTGGGTGGAATGTTTGGAGGTTTCTTATAAAACTGAACATACTCTTACATATGGTCCAGCAATCATGCTCCTTGGTATTTACCTCGAGTAGCTGAAAACTGACATTCACATAAAACCATGCACGTTGATATTTATAGAAGTTTATTCATAATTGTGAAAACTGGGAAGCAACCAAGATACCCTCGGTAGATAAATGGATAAACTGTGATGTGTCTAGATATTGGAATATTACTTAATGCTAAAAAGATATGAGTTAATTGAGACATAAAAAGACACAGAGAAATTTTAAATACATGTTACTAAGTGAAAGAAGCCAATCTAAGAAAGCAACACACTGTGTTATTCAAACTACATGACATTCTCGAAAAGCCAAAACACTGGAGACAGTAAAAAGGTCGGTGGTTGCAGAGCGGGTGAGGGGGAGAGGTGGGTGAAGGGAAGAGATGATAAGCAGAGCACAGAGGACTTCTTAGGGTAGTGAAAACACTCTGTATAGTATAATGGTGGATATATGTAATGATATATTTGTCCAAGCCCATAGAATATACAACACAAGAGTGAATCCTAAGGTAAACCCTAAGAGCTTTGGAGGTAATGTAGCTTCATCCTCGGTAAGAAATGTACCATTCTGGTGAGTGATGCTGATAATGGGAGAGACTATGCATGTATGTGGGCAGGAAGTTTACAAGAAATCTCTGCACCTTCCTTTCAAGTTTATTATAAACCTAAAATTTCTCTAAAATATAGTAGTACTTTTTCACTGTGCCACATGCATGCAAGGTCTTAGTTCCCCAACCAGGGATTGAACCTGTGTCCCCTGCATTGGCAGCGCAGAGTCTTAACCACTGGACCACCAGGGACATCCCTAAAAACAATAAAATTTTAAAGTTAGAAAAACAGAATTCTGGAAATGGATGATGGTGATGATTATACAATGACATGAATATACTTAATACCACTGAAATATATATACATTTAAAAATGCTTTAGATGGTAAGTTTTACATGATATGTATTTTACCGCATTGAAAAAAATTCTAGGAGGAGGATTGGTCCTAAGAAACTCATTGATTATCACTGGAAATGGAAGTCGTGAACTCAAATTTATACTTAATACCTGCTCTGTGCCAAGAATGATGTCATGTGTCTTGCATTATTACTTCACATAATTAGTAATGATTTAAGTAAGAGCTACTTGTCTATTTGGGAAGCAGTCACTGAGCACTTTTAACGTGGGCATTGTGCTACGATCTCAACAGCAAACAGCCCTAGCTCGGTCCATGCCTGGAAGGGCTAACAGGTCCAGGTTCTAGTGCAGGATGCTGACTCCTCTCAGCACAAAATGGGAGAACAGAAGAGGAGTATCTACTTCTGGGCCCTTCCAGGTCCTGTTAAACATTTACATACATTATATGTATAATCCCCCATCAATCTCAAAGTTTGGAACTATTATCTGCATTTTACAAAGGATGACCTTGAATCTCAGATCTAACTTACCTAAGATTATACAACTGCTAAGTAAGTGGTAGAGCTGCAATGCAAAGACCAAGTTTATTAACAAAGCCTATGTCGTCTACATACATGAGTTCTGTGGATCAAATTGTTCTGTGGATCAAGCTGCCTCAAGACAAAATTTTCCCATTGGGCTTCCCAGGTGGCTCACTGGTAAAGAACCTGCCTGCCAATGCAGGAGTGCCAATGCAGGAGTGCCAGTGCAGTCATCTCACACACTAGCAAAGTAATGCTCAAAATTCTCCAAGCCAGCCTTCAACAACACATGAACCATGAACTTCCAGATGTTCAAGCTGGATTTAGAAAAGGCAGAGGAACCAGAGATCAAATTGCCAACATCTGTTGGATCATCAAGAAAGCAAGAGAGGTCTAGAAAAACATCTATTTCTTTTCTATTGACTATGACAAAGCCTTTGACTGTGTAGATCACAACGAACTGTGGAAAATTCTTCAAGGGATGGAAATACCAGACCACCCGACCTGCCTCCTGAGAAATCTGTATGCAGGTCAGGAAGCAACAGTTAGAATTGGACATGGAACAACCGACTGGTTCCAAATAGGAAAAGGAGTTCGTCAAGGCTGTATATTGTCAACCTGCTTATTTAACTTATATGCAGAGTACATTATGTGAAATGCCAGGCTGGATAAAGCACAAGCTGGAATCAAGATTGCCAGGAGAAACATCAATAACCTCAGATACGCAGATGACACCACCCTTATGGCAGAAAGTGAAGAGGAACTAAAGAACCTCTTGATGAAAGTGAAAGAAGAGAGTGAAAAAGTTGACTTAAAACTCAACATTCAGAAAACTAAGATCATGGCATCTGGTCCCATCACTTCATGGCAAATAGATGGGGAAACACTGGAAACAGTGAAAGACTTTATTTTGGGGGGCTCCAAATCTACTGCAGATGGTGATTGCAGCCATGAAATTAAAAGACTCTTGCTCCTTGGAAGAAAAGCTATGACCAGCCTAGACAGCACATTAAGAAACAGAGACATTACTTTGCCAACAAAGGTCCTTCTCATCAAGGCTATGGTTTTTCCAGCAGTCATGTATGGTTGTGAGAGTTGGACTGTAAAGAAAGCTGAGCACCGAAGAATTGGTACTTTTGAACTGTGATGTTGGAGAAGACTCTTGAGAGTCCCTTGGACTGCAAGGAGATCCAACCAGTCCATCCTAAAGGAGATCAGTCCTGGGTGTTCATTGGAAGGACTGATGCTGAAGCTGAAACTCCAATACTTTGGCCACGACATGCGAAGAGTTGACTCATTGGAAAAGACCCTGATGCTGAGAAGGACTGGGGACAGGAGGAGAAGGGGACAACAGAGAATGAGATGGTTGGATGGCATCACCGATTCAATGGACATGAGTTTGAGTGAACGCCAGGAGTTGGTGATGGACTGGGAGGCCTGGTGTGCTGCGATTCATGGGGTCGCAAAGAGTTGGACACAACTGAGTGACTGAACTAAACTGAATGCAGGAGACCCAGGTTCAGTCCCTGGGTCGGGAAGATCCCCTGGAGAAGGGAATGGTAACACATTCCAGTGTTCTTACCTGGAGAATTCCATGAACAGAGGAGACTGGTGGGTTATAGTCCATGGGATTGCATAGTCCATGGGATCGCAAAGAGTCAGACATGATTTAGCAATTAAACAACAAAGATAAGAAAACAATAAAGACAATACGGTGACTTATCTATTAAAAAAACTTTATTCCATTCATAAGCTATTCTATACACTGTAATTTGTCCCCTTTTACCTTTTAGAACCAAATGTTTTATTTTTGTCTTATGAACTGATGGGGATAATAAATGGGAGTTGTCTCTCTCTTTTAGGATCCTAATAACCAAATCTTATTCCTATATTTGGAAAATCCTGTACTTTACGGAGCTCAGTAGGAACCTCTGCCTACCTCCAGCCCTGGAAGCTCACTTCGCCATTCTTCCTTGTAGTGAGGAAACAAGCCCCTGAACTTTGCTTCACGAATGGTAAGTTCACACCAGTCTTTGAACCGGAAGAGCATTATGAAGCAAGGACTGCCCAGCATCAGCAGAGGCTGTATCTGCTTCTAACCACGTGTCAGTTCTTGGACCTCCCCGCCGCAGCACTGGTGATCTTCGTGATTAAGCTATGGTGTCTACTCCTTAAAGGGGCTGCAGGGGCTCTGGGGTCTTCATCACATCACAGATTTGAACTATGTTCTCAATAACTTGGCTCTAAGAATCCAGCCCTCCTTGAGATTCTGTGAACCCCACACAACTCTCATCATAAATCCTTTCCTCCTTAAGCCTGGCAGAATTAGCTTCTATTGCTTGCAGCTAAGAATCCTTGCTGTGTGAGTAGTTATTTGTTTGTTCTAATACACATTTCTGACAGCCTAAAAGGGAGCACATTAAGCAGTTCCCCCAATATTTGAAAAAAAAAACATTGGTTTATGGCATAAAAAATATTTAGGCATCACCCTTATATACAATGAATTCTAAGTTGTGCATTCAAAGCATTATCTAATGAACAATGAAAACAACTGAAACAGAATTGATATCATCTTGGACTTACGTGACTAAACAGAACTCTGGATAACCATATGGTCTGTATTATTCAGTTGTTAATATGGCCAAAGTAACCAGACTGACTTAATAAACAAACCAGATTGACTATGTGTCTACATAATTGCTTTCTCAGCTGCTGTGAAATGTTTGATCCAGTTAACAATATAGATAAGTTTCTCTTTTTTAAAGGTTAAAACAGCATGTAATTAATTAACTAATTACTGTACTGATTTATTATATTTACTTACTGAGTACAGCTACGGGTTTTTCACTAAGCCAGATGCCTGGCATGCAGCAAAGACACAAAGCTTATGATCTCAATTATCAACCATTCTTTCCATCTCCTCTGCAACCACCATTAGTGGCCAACCGCGATGACTTTTCATCTGGGCTTTTGTATTGCTCCCTGGCTAATTTCCTCTTTTTCTGCTCTTGTTCTCCTGAAATCCATTTTCCACTGATGAACAAGGGCATTCTTTTAAAACTTTAATTGGGTCATATTATCGCTCTGCTATAATTTCTTGCAAAAAATTTCCAATATCCTTAGCTTTATGTCCAAAGTTCCTAACACAACGAGGAAAGACCCATGTCATCAGGTTATGCATGCACACACGCCAAGTCACTTCAGTCATGTCCGACTCTTTCGACCCGATGGACTGGAGCCACCCAGACTCCTCTGTCCGTGGAATTCTTCTGGCAAGAATACTGGAGTGGGTTGCCATGCCCTCCTCCAGGTGATCTTCCCGACCCAGGGATCGAATCCACGTCTCTTGCAGCTCCTGCATTGCAGGCAGATTCTTTACCATTGAGCCACCAGTGAAGTCCTGTGATCAGATTATATTTCTAACATAAATTCACTCCTGCCACCTGCACCCTGCCGCAATGTCCCAAACATACTGTCCTCTCAGTTCCTAAGGTGCTTTCATCTCTTGCTGACTCAAAGTCTTTAAACATATGGTTCCTTGTGCCTGGAATGTTTTTTCCCCCCCTGTTCACCTGGCTAGCCCCTACTTAAACCTCTTATTTCAGATTTCACTTCCTCCGGGACACCTTCTTTGACCACTCAGCTTAAGACAGACCACTGATTTACTCTCTCAGTACACCTAAAAGCTTTCTTTCATAGCTTTGATGGCAGCCTGTAGTTCTACATTTACATGTTGTTTATGAGTTTAATGTCTGTTTCCTCCACGGTAGTCTGAAAGCTTTAAGAAGACAGGGACCATGCCTGTCTTGTTCACCACCTGGCATCCAACAAAGCATGTTGTACGGACTCCTTAAACATCTGTTGAAGGAATGAATTAGCAGATGAATCCCGGGCTTATATAATGTTGTCCAGAACAGGAAGTGCTGGAAATTACAGGAAAAAAGGAAACTCAGAGGAGCCTGGAAAGCTAAGGAAAGACTTCTGGGGGAGGTGGCCCTTTAGGGAGACCCCAGAGGATGGGTAAAATGTGAATAGTCTCTGAAGAGACCTGTGGGGAGAAGCTTCATTTCTCAAGGAAAAGGAAAATCCAGGAGAAGTGTGGCCACTTGGCAGGAGAGAGTGAGGGGTCCCACCTGGGTGTCACCTGGCTCTGGAGCTCATTCTTGGATGGCAGTGAGCAGTTGGCTTCCAAGTGCAGGGTGAAGCCATGAAGCAATTTCTTATGAACCCTATATCTTGGGCAGACACATTCACTCAGTGAAACTACTCAGGACACAGACTACCAGGCAGGTGGTGAGGGCACAGTGGCAGATACAGCAGGCTGGTTTCCTCGATTCCATGCCGACACCTGATAGGAGTGTGCTTGCCTCACGCCGGAGCCTAGGAAAACTAAGACGACACGCCCAGGCTCCCTTGATCTAGAGACTCCCAGCAAAAGGACCCTGCCGGATTTGGGAGGAAGTGACATGATGATGCATAAGAGGCCACACTTTGCTGCTCTTTGCAAGCACCATTGTCAAAGCACTTGCTTTTTTGTGGCAGCTATAGCAAAGGTCCTAGAGTCTGGTCACTAGCTTCCTGGACATTGAGGGCATAGCGCAGAAGGTCCCTTTTGCTCATGCAGATTGTGGCCCACGTACAGTGGTTCCAGGGTGAGAACTCTTGGAGAACATGATTTGGAGAACTTCCCTTAACTCATACAAGGTTCAAAAGTCACTTTAGAATGCAAAAATGTGTCAATTCAGTCATTTAAAATATTCACCAGGGACTTCCCTGGTGGTCCAGTGGTTAAGAATTGACCAGGTCCGCTCACCTGCCAGTGCAAGGGATACAGGTTTGACCCCTGCTCCGGGACGATCCCACATGCCTCTGGGCAACTAAACCTGGGATGCACAGCTATTGAGCCCACCGGCCAAAACTCCTGAAGCCAGCGTGTCCTAGCGCCCAGGCTCTGCAACAAGAGCAGCCAGGCAGTGAGAAGACCGCATGCCGCAACTGAAGAGCGGCCGCCACCCCAGACACAGCTAGAGAGACCCTTGTGCAGCAGTGAAGACCCAGGGCAGCCAAAATTAATTAATCAATAAATTAAAAAATACAGCGTCCTCTAAACGTGATTTAAAGTCAACAAAGCCAGGTCCTGCTGTGGGCTGGCCACCTGCAGGGGACTCCATATATGGCCCTTCTTTCTTTTCTTGTTCTTTATCCAGTTTGTTTTCCAGTGTACGATCTCTTTGGAGAGTGGGTATTACAGAGGCTAGACAGGAAGGGGGAGAGGAGAGTTCTCATTTGACCAGCACTTTATAACACGGCTTCACACTTTCTGCATCTGGCCGATGTTTCAAGTTTACTTGCTGTTGGAGATTCCTTACAGACCTTGACATCACAATAGTTGTTGACCTGCGATTTCTCCTATCTGGGCAAACATGTGCAGACATTTCTGCAAACATTTCTGCAACTCCTTCCTCTGCAAACTCTAGGGAATGGTGATCCACCTCAGTATCATTTCCGTTAAGGTCTCTTTGTTCCTCTGCTGATCCTAATGGAAAGCATCAAACGTGGCTCTCCCCCTGACTCTCAAGTTCACACACATAGCCCCCATCCCAGCCACAGGAAGCATTCATACATTTCCTATCCCCCAAACACTGTGAGCGCAGGTCTATCATAGCATAGCAGCAACCCTCCTTCTTTCTGCCACCTGCACAGTTTGCCAGCCCGTCTCCAGCCTTCGGATTTCCAGGAGGAGTCAAGCAATAGCCATACTGATTCTCTAACTGCAAGGGAAACAGTATGCTACCCAAATGAGTTCCTTGAGGCCCTTCTTAGTCTGTGTTAGGTATTGACAAAAAAAGAAAGAAAAAACCCACACAACCTATTTATTCTGAGACCTTACTGAGGACTATACCCGGGGGATAAGCTTTCAGACAGATCTGAGGAACTATTCCAAAGAGGTTATGGAGAGAAGCCAAGAAATATAGGAGTTTTTGCAGGAAAAAAAAAATGTAGTTGAACATCAAAAGATTACTTCTAACCACAAAAACGGATATCTCAAGTTAATAATTTTAGAGCTTTTCTAAGTATAGGAAAATTCAAGAGCCTAGGCTCATTGAAATTATTCTTTTGATATGCATCTTAATTATCTAAGGATAATATGCATATTTCTCCATCAGAATTCCCTCCAGGGCACACCGTGGGGTGAGGGGGTGGTATCCCAGCAAAGTTTGACAGCTTGATGTCAGGCAACCTTCTTTGTTAACTGAAGTGCAGGTGCCACTCTTTCTACCCAGAGGAGGAGACACTCTTCCCCCTTAGGATGGGGACTCGAGTCTCATAACACACGAGCATCTCTTAAAAATCCTTCGCGCTAAATCCCCTCTCAATATCAACCCTCTAACCGTTTAAGTCCTTGATAGGAGTGACTCATCTAATCAGTTCACGGCCACTTCTGCCACCTACATTATCGTTTCTGCCGAGTAATCAGTCTTGCAACTCATGATTGTACTGCTGCCTCGGTTGATAATGCATTTTTAACATCTTTTGCACCAGAATTCATCTCTCTCCTCCTCTAACTTCTCCCACTCCTAGAACATTGCTTTCAGGGGTTTGCGGGGAGGTATTCATCCCTTCATCCCATCTTTAGTTCCTGACATGGATCCTGGTTAGTATAATCCACTCTTAGTATTTTTACCCTCTTATCAATGATTGAAATAGGAATTAAGGTTTGAGCTAATCAGGAAAATATTCTGGTCTTATTATCTCACATTAAACTTACATCCTAAATTGGCCCAGTTATATCAAAAGACAAAGAGTTTCCCTCTCTATTTCACCTGCTTGGTATGAGAAAGGAAGTGTGTTGTGGTAGTTGCTACTGGCAGCCCTGTTGTGATCATGAGGAAAAACATCCTGAGGACAATATCAACCTGTGGAAGAGGTGAAGCTGAGACCTGGAACCCTTATCATGATATAGCTGGGATTGCTCTCCTTTTAGACTTCTTGTTTCAAGAGAAAATAATTGCCCTTATTATTGATATTTTAGCCAATTTCAGTTAGAGTTTTTGTTAACAACGAAAGTCAGTGATCTTCTATAGATTCCCTGTTTCAATTCAGTTCATGAGTGCTAAACCATCCCCTGTAGAAATGGAAACATATGGTGATGGAAAACAATAATTAGGATAGCAAAGGTCACTTGTTTCTTCCAAGCAACTTTCAAGAGCTAAAGGACTGCTGCATACTTGGGGAAAGAGGAAGAGGTAAAAAAAAATACCAGAGAGGCAGACACTCTACAGAAACTAAGAGACAAAAGCATTTGAAAGTAACTTCTGAAATAATTTTCCATTATAAGTCCAATTTTAATGTCCCAATTGTCTGCACCCTGTTAGCAGCACCTGAGCAATTAAAATTACTTGAGATAATTGCTTCAGATGAATTGCAGAAACCCACTATGCTTGATTATTTCCTTCCCAACAAAACAGTTAACCTATATTTTATTAATTTATGAGACAAGTATTTTGAAAAATGCAAATGTATTTTATAGAAAGATACCAAATCCACACATGAACTTATAAACTTCATTTTTAATTAAATAAATGTCTTTATGAGAAATTGCTGTTTCCAGCCAACAAGGCTCTTTAGTTAACCATTTTGTTTTTATTCTATTAGAGTATCCAGTGCTATCCTTTTGGTAAATTACCTATGCACTCTCTATTTCTGGGAAGCTCAGGATGTCTGTGTGAGTATTTTGATGTGTTCAATGTGAAGAAATATGATCATGCTATAAGCAATGCCACTTTGTATCTGGCTACCTATAGCAATAATGATAAAAATAGACAGGAGTGAGACACTTAGGATAGCATCATCTGTGTTATGGTTGGAGAAATGATCAATAACCTCCTGAATGTTTCTTGTCTCTTCCCCCTCCACCACTTTAGTTCAGACTTTCATTATCTTGCTGGATTACCACAAAGCCACTGAAGTGGTATCATTTTAATCTCCTGTCTTTCCTGTCTCCGGTCCAGTCTTCACACTGTTTCCAGATACATCCTACAGGTACACAGCTCCCATCACATCACTGTCTCACTCAAGAGCCTTTAGGGACCTTTACCACCAGCCAAAATCAATGGTATTCAGGGCCCTGTTGTTTAAGGGCTTAGTTCTAATGTGACCCGAATACATTTTCCAAACTTTTCTCCTTATCTTTGGCTTCATGCACTGTATGACATAACCCACTGGACTGTTTGCTGTTCCCCAGTGAGCCTTCCTGCTTCCACTTCTCTGAGCCTCAGCTGTGATCCTTCTCCTGTGATGACTGTTGTCTTAGTTCGTTTGGGATACTGTAACAAAAGTATCAGAGACTGGGTGGCTTCAACAACAAACTTTGATTTCTCACAGTTCTGAAGTCTGAGAAGTCCTCGATCAAGGCACTGGCAGACTTGGTGTCTGGTGAGGACCCACTTCCTATTACAGACAGCTATCTTCCTGCTCTGTTCTCACACGGGCTTCCCAGGGGGCGTGCAGGAGATGTAAGAGATGCTGTTTCGATCCCTGAGTTGGGAAGATCCCAGGAGGAGGAAATGGCAACCCACTCCAGTATTCTTCTTGGAGAATCCCATGGACAGCAGAGTCTGACGCGGTACAGTCCGTGGGGTCACACAGAGTCAGACTCAACTGAAGCCACTTAACACAAAGCCACATGCGTAGTACTTTAGAAAGATTGTGTGAGAAGAGAAGTCCATTGGTGTGGAGAAAGTTGAGAGTCTACAGTGTGGGGTGGATGAGGGCAACGAACCTCAGAGGCAAGGATGGTAGGAGAGGTGATAAGTCTCTGGGTCAGAGAGCTCCAAAGGGCCATAGCAGCTTGGGATTTTTTTTTAATGTATTTATTTCTAACTGGAGGATAATTGCTTTATCCCATTACTTCCCATCACTTCATGGCAAATAGATGGGGAAACAATGGAAATCGTGACAGACTTTATTTTCTTGGGCTCCCAAATCACTGCGGACAGTGACTGCAGCCATGAAATTAAAAGACAAGGCTTGATCCTTGGAAGAAAAGCTATGACAAACCCAGACAGTGCATTAAAAAGCAGAGACATCACTTTACCAATTAAGGTCCATAGAGTAAAAGCTATGGTTTTTCTAGTAGTCATGTGCGGATGTGAGATTTGGACTATAATGAAGGCTGAGTGCCAAAGAGTTGATGTTTTGAACTGTGGTGTTGGAGAAGACTTTTGAGAGTCTCTTGGACTGCAAGGAGATCAAATCAGTCAATCCTAAAGGGAATCAACCCTGGATATTCATTCGAAGGACTGTTGCTGAAGCTGAAGCTCCAATCCTTTGGCCACCTTATGCAAAGAACTGACTTACTGGAAAAGACCCTGATGCTGGGAAAGATTGAAGGTAGGAAGAGAAGGGAATGACAGAAGATGAGATGGTTGAATGGCATCACTGACTTTATAGTAGATGTG
Organism: Bison bison bison; assembly: GCF_000754665.1. Lineage (NCBI taxonomy): Eukaryota > Metazoa > Chordata > Mammalia > Artiodactyla > Bovidae > Bison > Bison bison. The sequence goes on from NW_011494928.1 coordinate 3,342,815, forward strand.
AGTTTGAGCAAAATCCAGGAGATAGTGAAGGACAGGGAAGCCTGGCACGCTGCCGTCCATGGGGTCACAAAGAATCGGACACGATTGAGCGACTGAACAAGGAACAAAAATTGCTTTACAATGTTGTATTGGTTGTATTTATTTACATGTTGACTCATTGGTCAACATGAATCAGCCTCAGGTACACATGCTCCGTCCCTCCTGAGCCTCCCTCCTACCTCCTACCCCATCCTGCCCCTCTAGGTTGTTGCAGACTACCGGGTTGAGCTCCCCATGTTATACAGCAACTTCCTGTTAGCCATCCATTTTACATATGGTAATGCATGTATTTCAATGCTTCTCTCTCAGTTTTTCCTGCTCTCTTCTGCTGCAGCTTGTGATCTTATAACCACTGGGCTCTAGCTTATCATGACACCAGATGTTGGGTTAGGTATCACAGGGTATACAAATCAATCAGGTTTTAAAAGGCTAAAAATCTGCTTGGTGGTTTTTTAGTCACTAAGTCGTGTCCAACTCTCGTAACCCCATGGACTATAGCCTGCCTCCTCGGCCCATGGCACTTCCCAGGCAGCAATACTGGAGTGGGCTGCCATTTCCTTCTCCAGGGGGTCTTCCCGACCCAGGGATCGAACCCGGGTCTCCTGCATTACAGGCAGATTCTATACTGACTGAGCTGCAAGGGAAGCCCAAAAATCTGCTTACTGGGGCTATTTTTAAAATAACTGGGGTTTATAAAATTTTGAGTGTGATGCTAGTAAGCTTTTTAACTAATAGATCTCAACCTGCAGTGAAGTGATAAACACCCCATGGGTCAATACACGAGGACCATCTTTTATAACATGTTTATATAATTCATTTTCATTTACATAACATATGCAGCAATAGCAAGCCGTCAGTGCCACAGCAACCATTTAAAAACTAAATTAAGTATTAAATATTCACATTAGGAAGAACCAAGCAAGTGACAATATGAAACTGATTTGATTAGCGATGACAGTAGTTAGGAATGGCGAACGGAAGTCCCACTGTGTTTTTACTTAGAGGGAGCTCGTTACTTAGCTCTCTCCCTTTTCTCCCAAATAAACCCATGGGAACTCTCCAGAGTTCCACCCAAGACACCCATATTAAGGTGTTGTTCCGTATGATGGAGCACAGGTTTCCGATGCTATGACACACAAATGATGTCCCGTCATGGCTGCTGTGTAAGCTGTTTTCATGAAGGGACTTCCCTTCCCAATGATAGAGATGAAAATGTTAGATAAAATTCTTCCATGGGGTGATGTAATCACAATTCAAAATGTCCAACAATTATGTTATTCCCCCGAAGAGTACATCTTTTTTGAGGGGGGGTGTGTTTTAATACAGAAAGCTCCTACAGTTTGAACTCATTTTCTAGTTTTGAGTTGATAAATACTTCAATTATCTATTTGCATGTAAGTCTACAAGCACAATTAAAGACTCCCGCTCCTTAGAAGGAAAGCTATGACAAAGCTAGACAGTGTATTAAAAAGCAGAGACATCACTTTGCCAACAAAGGTCCATATACTGAAAGCTATGGTTTTTCCAGTAGTCATATATGGATGTGAGAGTTGAACCAAAATTGAACCATAATGAAGGCTGAGCACCAAAGAATTGATGCTTTCAATTCATGGTGCTGGAGAAGACTCTTGAGAGTCCCTTGGACTGCAAGGAGATCAAACCAGTCCATCCTAAAGAAAATCAACCCTGAATATTCATTGGAAGGTCTGTAGCTGAAGTTCTAGTACTTTGGCCACCTGATTTGAAGAGCTGACTCACTGGAAAAGACCCTGATGCTGGGAAAGATTGAAGGCAGGAGGAGAAGGGGACAGCAGAGGATTAGATGGTTGGATGGCATCACTGACTCAACGGACATGAACTTGAGCAAACTCCAGGAGATAGTAGAGGAGGAGCCTGACATGCTACCATCCATGGGGTTGCAAACAGTTGGACAGGATTTAAAGGCTGAACAACAACAACAACCACAAGCACAAACAAAATTATTTAAAAACTGAGAAGTTAGCATATTAGAATTTCACCCTTAAGAAGTTTATGGGAAATGAGTCATAAGTATAAGATTTTTATTACTGCTTAAAACTCCCTGTGATGTTTCCTAAGTTAGCTTGAAGAGATAGTTTAATAATGTGACCCTTGAATCTCTTTTTTTATTCAACAAATATTTACCGAATACTTGCTATGTGTCGGGCACTGAGACAGGAAATGGAGACTGGGCAGTAAACCAGTTCAACGTGATTGCTGCCCCAGTGGTGTGGGGAACGATGTAGTGGTCATAAAGCTGCCCAAATATTTGTCCCTGAAAGTGAAGATTCTGAAAAGTTAAGACAAAACTAAGGACTTCTGTTTTATTTCCTTCTAGTCTGGGCTTCCCTGAGGCTAGAACTGATTGACTCTGGTTGTAGATCCTGCTGGAGAGAAAGTGCTTTTTTTTAATTTTTTTAAAAAAGAGAACTGATGGCCGTATTAGTGTGTCGGTGGTCTGGGGACTTGAGGTTAAGCTCTGATTTGCTTCATCAAGTCCCTGATCAACCTTAAGAAGCCCAGTTCATAAAACCCACACTCTGGCTTTTCAAAATATTCACTTGACCTTGAAACCATTCTTGTGGATGTCATGCAGCTAGCAAATAATGTATTTGAACAAAATGTTTGCATCAGTGACTCCAAATTGACACAAGCTCTGTAGGTTGCCTAAGACGAGAAACCTCTCAAAAGCTTATTTTATTTAGCGCCTGCAGGGTTTTGTGATTCTCTGTGCTAAAGATGACAAGCAGCGTGTTAATTACAGAACTGACATCCTTCAATTTACTCTTTTCTCACTACTCACAATATTCTTCCTTCTCCCCCAGTTCCCATCCCCACTTCTGCCGTTCCCCCCAAAAAAACTGCAAATGAAAGGTCTCACAGTCCTCGTGTGAATAATTTGGGGGCTGATACAGTTCTCCTCATCAACCACTTTACAGCACAGTCAAATTGTATGCCCTGTTACGTTAAATTCTGATCTTTTTAACACAAGAAAAAATCATTTTGATAAAGGTTAATGCCTCCTTAATATTTATACACTTGAATCATGTTGAAAATGCATTTTGAAATTCTGAAATCTTGAATTAATATGACAAGGTGCAGAGACTGTGTGACACCACTTGTAATTCATTAGCACATACTTTACAATGTATTAGCATCAAATGCGGAAGGCTGTCATGGTCCTGGCAAGCCTGTGAGTTTCATCCTGGTTTAGTCTCTAGCACTTTAAGGGTTTGACACGGAGGTCCAGAGACAATTCCAAACGATTCTTGCAGATCAGGAATAAATTAATTTATCCAGCAACCTGCTAGGTATAATATATGAGCCTGAGAAACACGAAGCCATCCAGCATATGTTTGTCTGGCTGAGAGCAGATTTTGAGCACCAGGCTGCCGTAATGGGAACGAACTGTGACAGGAACCTGGTAAATTGGAGACTGCATCTGCTGCTCTGCACCTGGCTTGTGTCTTCCTCACAAAGCGAGTCTGCAAATGATTAACAGTCCCAACGACTCATATCATTTTGAAACAGAGCCTGGATAACCAAATGTGTCTCAGTGGTAAAGAATCTGCCTGCAATGCAGGAGATGCAGGTTCGATCCCTGAGTGGGAGAAGATCCCCTGGAGAAGAAAATGGCAACCCCCTCCACTGGCGCCTGAGTCATCAAGTTATGTTCTAGGCAGCAGGTTGATGGAAGGAGTCCAAGAAGGGTAGAATGTGCACTCCACTTAGTTCCACTTATGTCTTGTCCAAAATGACCCCATTTGTCCACACCTAGCTGCAAAACAGACTGTAAAATGTATATTTGAGTGGCAGCAGTGTATCCTGCTAAAATTCAGCATGATACTACTGCTGCTGCTGCTGCCGCTAAGTCGCTTCAGTCATGTCCGACTCTGTGCGACCCCATAGACAGCAGCCCACCAGGCTCCCCGGTCCCTGGGATTCTCTAGGCAAGAATACTGGGGTGGGTTGCCATTTCCGTCTCCAATGCATGAAAGTGAAAAGTCAACGTGAAGTTGCTCAGTCTAGGATGGGATAAAAGGGGCTTTGGGAAGCGATTTGCAGTGCTGACCCAGGCCTCTAGGGGGTGTAGCAATGTGACAGGGATGGAGCTGAGTGCAAAGACTCCTGTCATTGCTAAAAGGAGTAAGCAAGAACAGGTCGACTTGTGCAACCAACAGTGATCACAAGGACAAGCCCATACTCACGCATTCACTAGTACATTTGCTTTGTTCCATAAAGATCTGTACACGTACACATGTGTGTACATACATGTACACACACATGTTTACATGCACACACTACACAATGGATCAAAAATATTGTACACAGTTCCAAGTAGGTTGGTCACAGAGATTAATAATAAACATGAAGCAATCCTGTCAATTCCAAAATCCAGATGATTCAACTTTCTTTTTAATAATAATAAAACCAGAAACAGATTCAGAAATATTTTTTAGCATAAACTCCAGACTGTATTCCTTACAAAGGTTTTCAAGATCAAGGGAACACTAAATATTCTACTATGCCAAAGGATTTTGAGGGATTTGGAAATTTTTAAGAGCTAAGATTTCAATATTTGAGGTAATAGCCAACTAAGGATAGCCATTAAATCACTGTTTTAGACACTGTGTATCTGTCAGTCAGAGACTAGTTTTCAAACTCCCAAGAGAACAAGCCATTAAAATAAATAGTCCAGCGGGTTCTTAGCATCAGCAAAGAACCAACTTATGAAATCTATGACACCATTAAATTTCCATCTGCTCCAGGAGCTGTTGATGATACACGTGAGGTTTTCCTAAGTCGCGTCCAACTCATTCTGCAACTCTGTGGACTGTAGCCCACCCAGCTCTTCTGTCCATGAGATTTCCCAGGCAAGAACATCCTCCACTGGTCCCACGAGGCCTATGCTGCTAGAAAGTACTCTCCTCACTTTAAATACATGATCAGATGTGTCTGACTCTTTGTGACCCCATGGACTGTAACTTGCCAGGCTCCTCTGCCCATGGGATTTCCCAGGCAAGAATGCCGGAGCGGGTTGCCATTTCCTACTCTAGGGGATCTTCCTGACCCAGGGACTGAACCCTCATCTCCTACATTTCCTGCATTGATGGGTGTTTTGTTTACCACTAGTGCCACCTGGGAGTCCCATTCCACTTTAAGTAATCTAATCCCAATTCCTAGTTGCCTAGGTTACAGACCCTCAATGCTTTAAAAATCATATTAGAATTTTATAGCCTACTGTTTATTTTTTAATGCTTTATCTTCTTCATCTTGAGTATTTTGGGGGTAAAAATGGAGTAGGAGTAAAAATAAGTACACTTTGTATTTAATTACTTGTCATAATGGCTACTGAGTGTTTAGCATCTTATAGTGGCAACTTAGTGGTGTGTACTTTCCATGCTTTGTTCTGTTTAATTATTTTTTTGCCATAACCCATTAGTTAGTATTGTGTTCAAATTCCTTAGGTTGTAAATGATAGGAACACAGTCAAACTAATTTAAGCAAAAGAAATTTCCTGGCTTAATTAGCCAAGAGATCTGAAGGTAGTGGTTCAGCTGGATCTAGGGCTCTAATGTGCCGTCAAGGTGCTATTCCCACCCCTATCTGTAACCTCATCTTTGTCCCTGTCCCTACCTCCAACTCTGACCCTATCCCTACTTCTAACTGTGATCCCATCCCCAACGCTACTCCTCTCCTCACTTGTGTCTCTATACTCACCTCTGTCTGGATCCTTATCTATCTTCCTGTCTTATCTCTGAACTTCCCAGGGGACACAGTGGTAAAGAATCCACCTGCCAATGCAGAAGACATGAATTCCCTGGGTTGGGAAGATCTCCTAGAGGAGGAAATGGCAACCCACCCCAGTATTCCTGCCTAGAAAATTCCATGGACAGAGGCGTCTGGCAGGCTGCAGCCCATGGGGTCACAAAGAGTTGGACAGGATTGAGCACGCACACATGCACCATCCTTTTCTCTACCTCTCTCTCCAAAAGCCTCTTTCTAGAGCAAGAATGCTGGGCATTGATAGACTCAACTTACATTCTGTCTTTTTAGTAACCCACAAAGACAGGAAGCATCTTCTCCACAGCTTTTTTGGTAAACTCCCAGGGAGTTTTCTGATGGGTTGCCTTGGGTGTTCTGCCTCTCCCTGATGTTGGGATTGGTGAGTGAGATGGGTACTGTGGTTGCCACCCCTAGGGCATATCCTCCCGTGTGAATCAGGCAGAATGGGTTCAGCCTTTACTGAACTAACCACATGGAGTGAGTGTTCTCAGGAAAGAGGGGTTCCAAAAGAAGGGGGGAAATGCCTGGTAGGCAAAAATGGAAGATTTCTGTTCCCTCCTTACAGATGAGCAAACTGAGCTCAGGGAGATTACTTCATTTTCCCAAGGACACATGGGAAGTAATAGAACTGGAATTTAAATCCAGTTCTGTCTGACTCCAGAGTCTTTGTCTTCTGACCACTCTGCTGAATTATGTTCCTTTATACAGTACTAAAACATAAACACTAGACCTTCAAAATTTAATGGATGATAAATCAGAAATGAAGAAAAATAGTTAATTTGCCCAAATTTGTGAGATACAGCTAAGGCTGTGACTTGACTGCACATCCTCCATGTCCTACCAAACCAAGTCTCCTTTTCAAAAAAAGGTTACTATTCCTTTCTACACATTGTCCCCAAACAACTAAAAACATATATGAGTCACTTACTGCCTTGAGGGAGTTTAGTTTTCATTTTTCTTGAAGCTTTGTTCTTCTATCCATTCAGTTCAGTCGCTCAGTCGTGTCTGACTCTTCGCGACCCCATGAATCACAGCACGCCAGGCCTCCCTGTCCATCACCAACTCCTGGAGTTCACTCAGACTCATGTCCATCGAGTCAGTGATGTCATCCAGCCATCTCATCCTCTGTTGTCCCCTTCTCCTCCTGCCCCCAATCCCTCCCAGCATCAGGGTCTTTTCCAATGAGTCAGCTCTTCGCATGAGGTGGCCAAAGTACTGGAGTTTCAGCTTTAGCATCATTCCTTCCAAAGAAATCCCAGGGCTGATCTCCTTTAGGATGGACTGGTTGGATCTCCTTGCAGTCCAAGGGACTCTCAAGAGTCTTCTCCAACACCACAGTTCAAAAGCATCAATGCTTCACTGCTCAGCTTTCTTTATAGTCCAACTCTCATATCCACACATGACTACTGGAAAAACCATAGCCTTGACTAGGCAGACTTTTGCTGACAAAGATATATATGTTTCATATATATATATATGTCGGCAGAAAGTAACATCTGGCAAAAACTAAAAAAAAAGATGCCCTTTTCATTATAGGGGAATGAAATATGAAAGTAGGAAGTCAAGAGATACCTGGAGTAATAGTCAAATTTGGCCTTGGAGTACAAAATGAAGCAGGTCAAAGGTTAACAGCGTTTTGCCAAGAGAATGCACTGGTCATAGCAAACACCTTCTTCCAACAACAGAAGAGAAGACTCTACACATAGACATCACCATATGGTCAATACCGAAACCAGATTGATAGTTTTCTTTGCAGCCAAAGAGAAGCTCTATACAGTCAGCAAAAACAAGACCAGGAGCTGACTGTGGCTCAGATCATGAATCTTTATTGCCAAATTCATACTCAAATTGAAGAAAATAAGGAAAACCACTAGACCATTCAGGTATGACCTAAATCAAATCCCTTATGATTATACAGTGGAAGTGACAAATAGATTCAAGGGATTAGATCTGATAGACAGAGT
>NW_011494928.1:3350722-3352889 GCF_000754665.1 Bison bison bison
CATCCCCAAGAAAAAGAAATGCAAAAAGACAAAATGATTGTCTGAGGAGGCCTTACAAATAGCTGAGAAAAGAAGAGCAGTGAAAGGCAAAGGAGAAAAGGAAAGATATATCCATTTGAATGCAGAGTTCCAAAGAATAACAAGGAGAGATAAGAAAACCTTTGTCCATAATCATTGCAAAGAAATAGAGGAAAGCAATAGAATGGGAAAGACTAGAGATCTTCTCAAGAAAATTAGAGATACCAAGGGAACATTTCATGTAAAGATGGGCACAATAAAGGACAGAAATGGTATGGACATAACAGAAACAGAAGATATTAAGAAGAGGTGGCAAGAATAAACAGAAAAATTATTTTAAAAAGATCTTCGTGACCCAGATAATCACAATGATGTGATCACTCACCTAGAGCCAGACATCCTAGAATTCGATGTCAACTGGGCCTTAGAAAGCATCACTATGAACAAAGCTAGTGGAGGTGATGGAATTCCAGTTGAGCTATTTCAAATTCTAAAAGATGATGCTCTGGGAAAGTGTTGCACTCAATATGCCAGCAAATTTGGAAAACTCAGTGGTGGCCACAGGACTGCGAAAAAGTCAGTTTTCATTCCAATCCCAAAGAAAGGCAACACCAAAGAATGTTCAAACTACCGAAGAGTTGCACTCATCTCACACGTAGCAGAGTAATACTCAAACTTCTCCAAGCCAGGCTTCAACAGTACATGAACCATGAACATCCAGATGTTCAAAATGGATTTATAAAAGGCAGAGGAACCAGAGGTCAAATTGCCAACATCTGTTGGATCATCGAAATGCAACAGAGTTCCAGAAAAACATATACTTCTGTTATTGACTACACCTAAGCCTATCACCGTGTGGATCACAATAAACTGTGGAAAATTCTTCAACAGATGGGAATACCAGAACACCTGACCTGACTCTTGAGAAACCTATACGCAGGTCAGGAAGCAACAGTTAGAACTGGACATGGAACAAGAGACTGGTTCCAAATCAGGAAAGGAGTACATCAAGGCTGTATATTGTCACCCTGATTATTTAACTTATATGCAGAATACATCATGAGAAACCCTGGGCTGGATGAAACACAAGCTGGAATCAAGATTGCCAGGAAAAATAGCAATAACTTCAAATATGCAGATAACACCACCCTTATGGTAGAAAGTGAAGAAGAACTAAAAAGCCTCTTGATGAAAGTGAAAGAGGAGAGTGAAAAAGTTGGCTTATAGCTCAACATTGAGAAAACTAAGATCATAGCATCCAGTCCCATCACTTCATAGCAAATAGATGGGGAAACAATGGAAACAATGACAACAATGACAAACTATTTTGGGGGGCTACAAAATCACTGTTGATGGTGATTGCAGCCATGAAATTAAAAGATGCTTGCTCCTTGGAAGAAAAGTTATGACCAAACTAGACAGCATATTAAAAAGAAGAGACATTACTTTGCCAACAAAGATCCATCTAGTCAAGGCTATGGTTTTTCCAGCAGTCATATATGGATGTGAGAGTTGGACTACAAAGAAAGCTGAGTGCTGAACAATTGATGCTTTTAGTTTATTTTTTTTTTTCAATTGATGCTTTTAAACTGTGGTGTTGGAGAAGACTCCTGAAAGTCCCTTGGACTGAAAGGAGATCCAATAAGTCCATCCTCAGTCAGTTCAGTTGCTCAGTCGTGTCTGACTCTTTGCGACCCCATGAATCCCAGCATGCCAGGCTTCCCTGTCCATCACCAACTCCCGGAGTTTACCCAAACTCATGTCCATTGATTCGGTGATGCCATCCAGCCATCTCATTCTCTGTCATCCCCTTCTCCTCCTGCCCTCAAACCCTCCCAGCATCAGAGTCTTTTCCAATGAGTCAACTCTTCGGATGAGGTGGCCAAAGTATTGGAGTTTCAGCTTCAGCATCATTCCTTCCAAAGAAATCCCAGGGCCGATCTCCTTCAGAATGGACTGATTGGATCTCCTTGCAGTCCAAGGGACTCTCAAGAGTCTTCCCCAACACCACAGTTCAAAAGCATCAATTCTTCGGCACTCAGCCTTCTTCACAGTCCAACTCTCACATCCATACATGACCACTGGAAAAACCATAGCCTTGACTAGATGGACCTTTGTTGGCAAAGTAATGTCTCTGCTTTTCAATATA
>NW_011494928.1:3352989-3353732 GCF_000754665.1 Bison bison bison
CTTTGTTTTCTGAATGTTGAGCTTTAAGCCAACTTTTTCACTCTCCACTTTCACTTTCATCAAGAGGCTTTTGAGTTCCTCTTCACTTTCTGCCATAAGGGTGATGTCATCTGCATATCTGAGGTTATTGATATTTCCCCCAGCAATCTTGATTCCAGCTTGTGCTTCCTCCAGTCCAGCGTTTCTCATGATGTACTCTGCATAGAAGTTAAATAAGCAGGGTGACAATATACAGCCTTGACGGACTCCTTTTCCTATTTGGAACCAGTCTTTTGTTTCATGTCTAGTTCTAACTGTTGCTTCCTGACCTGCATACAGGTTTATCAAGAGACAGGTCAGGTGGTCTGGTATTCCCATCTCTTGAATAATTTTCCACAGTTTATTCTGATCCACACAGTCAAAGGCTTTGGCATAGTCAATAAAGGAGAAATAGATATTTTTCTGGAACTCTCTTGCTTTTTCAATGATCCAGCGGATGTTGGCAATTTGATCTCTGGTTCCTCTGCCTTTTCTAAAACCAGCTGGAACATCTGGAAGTTCAGGGTTCACATATTGCTGAAGCCTAGCCTGGAGAATTTTAAACATTACTTTACTAGCATGTGAGATGAGTGCAACTGTGCGGTAGTTTGAGCATTCCTTGGAATTGCCTTTCTTTGGGATTGGAATGAAAACCGACCTTTTCCAGTCCTGTGGCCACTGCTGAGTTTCCCAAATTTGCTGGCATATTGAGTGCAAATTGCCAA
>NW_011494928.1:3353832-3357908 GCF_000754665.1 Bison bison bison
TTGTGAAGATCTTTTTTGTATAGTTCTTCTGTGTATTCTTGCCACAGCTTCTTAATATCTTCTGCTTCTGTTAGGTCCATACCATTTCTGTCCTTTATTGAGCCCATCTTTGCCTGAAATGTTCCCTTGGTATTTCTAATTTTCTTGAAGAGATCACTAGTCTTTCCCATTCTGTTGCTTTCCTCTATTTCTTTGCATTGATCGCTAAGGAAGGCTTTTTTATCTCTCCTTGCTATTCTTTGGAACTCTGCACCCAGATGCTTACATCTTTCCTTTTCTCCTTTGCTTTGCTTCTCTTCTTTTCACAGCTATTTGTAAGGCCTCCCCAGACAGTCATTTTGCTTTTTTGCATTTCTTTTCCATGGGGATGGTCTTGATCCCTGTCTCTGTACAATGTCACGAATCTCAGTCCGTAGTTCATCAGGCACTCTGTCTATCAGATCTAGCCCCTTAAATCTATTTCTCACTTCCACTGCATAACCATAAGGGTTAGGTCATACCTGAATGGTCTAGTGGTTTACCCTACTTTCTTCAATTTAAGTCTGAATTTGGCAATAAGGAGTTTATGATCTGAGCCACAGTCAGCTCCCGGTCTTGTTTTTGCTAACTGTATAGAGCTTCTTCATCTTTGGCTGCAAAGAATATAATCAATCTGATTTCGGTGTTGACCATCTGGTGATGTCCATGTGTAGAGTCTTCTCTTGTGTTGCTGGAAAAGGATGTTTGCTATGACCAGTGTGTTCTCTTGGCAAAACTCTTTTAGCCTTTGCCCTGCTTCATTCTGTATTCCAAGGTCAATGTGCCTGTTACTCCAGGTGTTTCTTGACTTTCTACTTTTGCATTCCAGTCCCCTATAATGAAAAGAACATCTTTTTTGGGTGTTAGTTCTAAAAGGTCTTGTAATCTTCATAGAAGCATTCAACTTCAGCTTCTTCAGAGTTACTGGTTGGGGCATAGGCTTGGTTTACTGTGATTTTGAATGGTTTGCCATGGAAACGAACAGAGATCATTCTGTCATTTTTGAGATTGCATCCAAGTACTGCATTTCGGACTCTTTTGTTGACCATGATGGCTATTCATTTCTACTAAGGGATTCCTGCCCACAGTAGTAGATATAATGGTCATCTGAGTTTAATTCACCCATTCCAGTCCATTTTAGTTTGCTGATTCCTAGAATGTCGACGTTCACTCTTGCCATCTCCTGTTTGACCACTTCCAATTTGCCTTGATTCATGGACCTGACATTCCAGGTTCCTATGCAATATTGCTTTTTGCAGCATCGGACCTTGCTTCTATCACCAGTCACATCCACAACTGGGTATTGTTTTTGCTTTGGCTCCATCCCTTCATTCTTTCTGAAGTTATTTCTCCACTGATCTCCTGTAGCATATTGGGCATCTACCAACCTGGGAAATTCCTCTTTCAGTATCCTATCATTTTGCCCTTTCATACTGTTCATGGGGTTCTCAAGGCAAGAATATTGAAGTGGTTTGCCATTCCCATCTCCACTGGACCACATTCTGTCAGACCTCTCTACCATGACCCGTCAGTCTTGGGTGGCCCCACATGGCATGGCTTAATTTCATTGAGTTAGACAAGGCTGTGGTCCATGTGATCAGATTGGCTAGTTTCCTGTGAGTATGGTTTCTGCCCTCTGATGCCCTCATAGTAGGTAGTAACACCTACTGTCTTTCTTGGGTTTCTCTTACCTTGGATGTGAGGTATCTCTTCACGGCTGCTCCAGCAAAGCACAGCCGCTGCTCTTTACCTTGGATGAGTCACCCCTCCTGACCTTGAACATGGAGTAGCTCCTCTCAGCCCTCCTGAGCCCATGCAGCTGCCACTCCTTTGACATGGTGTTGCTCCTCTCGGCCGCCGCCCCTGACCTCAGATGTGGTGTAGCTCCTCTTGGCTGCTGCACCTGACCTCGGACATTGGGTAGCTCCTCTCAGCCACCGCCGAGTCCATCGTAAAGGAAATCAGTCCTGAATATTAATTGGAAGGACTGATGCTGAAGCTGAAGCTCCAATAGTTTGACCACCTGATAGGAAGAACTGACTCAAATGAAAAGACCCGATGCTGAGAAAGATTGAAGGCGGGAGGAGAAGGGGATGATAGAGGATGAGATGGACATGAGTTTGAGTAATCTCCATGAGTTGGTGATGGACAGGGAAGCCTGGCATGCTGCAATGTATGGGGCTTCAAAAAGTCAGACATGACTGAGCAACTGGACTGAACTGAACTGAACTGATATATATATGAAAAGATATATGCACCCCTGTATTTATTACAGGGCTTCCCTGCAGTGGCTCAGTGGTAAAGAATCAGCCTGCCAATGCAGGAGTCACAGATTTGATCCCTGGGTCAGGAAAATCTCCTGGAGAAGGAAATAGCAACCCACTCCAGTGTTCTTGCCTGAGAAATTCCATGGATAGAGGAGCCTGGTGGGCAGCAGTCCATGGTTTCACAAAAGTATCAGACATGACTCAGTGACTAAATGACAGTATTCACTGCAGCATTATTTACAAGAGCCAAGATATGGAAGCAACTGAAATGCCCATGGATAGATGAACAGACAGAGAAAACCTTATACACACATACATATACAATGGACTACTTCTCAGCAGGAAGAAAAGAATAAAATTTTGCCATTTGTGACAACATAGAGGCAATTAGAGGTATTATGCTAAGTGTAGTGAGTCAGATAAAGACAAATATTTCATAATTTCACCTAAATGTGGAATCTAAAATGCAAAACAAATGCACAAACAAAACAGAAATGGACCTACATATACAAAAAACAAATAGGTGGTTGCCAGTAGGAAGGGATTGGAGAGCTGTCCACCCTAAAGCTGTTTTGGAAGTGATTTTTTTTCATCTATTTCTCTCTACATAAAGCAGTAGTACAAACTAGAAACTGTAGGCAGGGTTATTAGATCTCTAATTAGTTCTAAATTGTTCTACATTGCCTGAAAAGGTTGGAAATAAATCCAGTTCAACATTTTCTTTAATGCCAGGAGATTTTAACAGATGCTGTGCTTGATGGATTTAAGTATGCTTCTTGAATCTTGTACTGAAACTCATATTCATTATAGAGCAAAGTGTAGTCATAGGAATGAAAGAAAGGAAGAAAGAAAACCATGATAAAAGACGGATAATAAGTCCTTGCAAATGAAGGTTACAGACTGTCCAGGCAATTCCAGTATTCTCTTTTTCTATCACAAAGCATTTCTGTTCTCTTCCTTTTAATAATTCCTTTCCTGAAGGTGCTCAAACCTCATTAAATTGTCATGTTGTCATGGTAGCCTCGTCTCCAAACGTGAATCAACTACATGTTGACTCAAAACGACGTGGTTTTCTTAAAAATGCTACACCAATGCTGCTAGTGAAGCGATTAAGCTCCTTTGAAAACTCTCAGGTAATAAAATTCTATTAATCATAGTGCTATAAAACGTCAAAGTATATCTTCATGTTAATGTTCAGAAACCTAAATGACTTCTATCAACTGTAGCAATTTCACTGGAATAATAGAGTTCTGTAGTGCTGCCTTGTAGTCTTTAATTACGGTATTTGTCAAAGTTAGGTGTACCAGGATATAAGTTCTAAATCTGTGTACCATAAAACGTATTCTGGGTTTTGCTTTCACTCATTCAGAATGCAAGTTTAGGCCTATACCAGATTGAGCATTTCCTCTTAGGCCAACAATGGCAAAGAGTTTTCAACTGAAGACCTAACTCCAATATACATGGAAATAGGTATTGAGAAGGACTATGAATCTGTTTCCAGGCTCTAGAGGAAATGAGAGCTCTTATTAGTTAGCGATGTCTCCTACAGACAGAAAAAGGAGAGGAAACACTCTGTGGTACAGTGCCTTTATACTCTCCAAAAGATAGTTCTTTACTGTCTTTTGCTCTCTTTTGTTTCAGTTTTAATTTTTATCAAACTTACATAGCTATATAGCTGCTGCTGCTGCTAAGTCGCCTCAGTCGTGTCCAACCCTGTGCGACCCCATAGACGGCAGCCCACCAGGCTTCCCCGTCCCTGGGATTCTCCAGGCAAGAACACTGGAGTGGGTT
>NW_011494928.1:3358803-3360738 GCF_000754665.1 Bison bison bison
TTTTTTTTTTTTTATTTATTTTATTTTTTGGCTTTGATGGATCTCTGTTGCTGCACACGGGCTTTCTCTACGCACGGTAAGTGGGGGCTTCTCACTGCAGCGGCTTCTCTCTTTGCAGAGCATGGGTTCTAGGCGCAGGAGCTTCATTTCCTCTTAACATGTGAAATCTTACTACAGTAGGGATCGAACCTGTGTCCTTGGCACTGGCAGGCAGTTTCTTAACCACTGAACCCTATCACAGCTTTCTAATGCACACGTTTATTCTATTTGTTCATTTTGTATTTTAGATAATTTCTAGGCTTTCCCCACCTGTTGAAGATATATCATAATTCCTACGAACAGTACTCAGACTCCTCCTTCATCTACCCATTACTTTAGCTGTATCATATCTTAAAATAGATCAGTATTTGGGTTTGCAAATACTGATTTGTCTACGTGGACATTATTTTTATCTTAGCCGGATACATTGTTATATTTTTCCTTATATAATGTTATGTTTTCCCTGGAATTAATAGTTAAACTTTTTCATTTGGTATCTTTCTATATGTATGCATGCATGCTAAGTCACTTCAGTCATGTCCTACAGTTTGTTACGCTATGGACTGTAGCCCTGGGGGCTCCTCTGTCCCTGGGATTCTCCAGGCAAGAGTACTGGAGTGGGTTGCCATGCCCTCCCCCAGGGGATCTTCCTGACCCAGGGATCAAACCTCTGTCTCTTGTGTTTCCTGCATTGGCGGGCAGTTCTTTACCACTGAGCCACCTGGGAAGCCCCACCTTCCTATATACCTACCATGAATGCATTCTAAACTTTATTCCAAAATTGTAATTTACTCTTTTAAAATTAATTTTAAAATTTTAATTGGAGGCTAATTACTATACAATATTGTGGTGGTTTTGGTACATAGTGACATGAATCAGCCACAGGTGTACATGTGGCCCCCCATCCTGAACCCCCCTCACCTTCCTCCCCATCCCATCCCTCAGGGTTGTCCCAGTGCATTGGCTGTGAGCACCCTGTTTCATGCATCGAACTTGGACTGGTGATCTATCTCACATACGGTAATGTACATGTTTTAATGCTATTCCCTCAAATCATCCCACCCTTGCCTTCTCCCAGAGTCCAAAAGCCTGTTGTTTGTATCTGTGTCCCTTTTGCCATCTTGCATATAGGATCATCATTACCATCTTTCTAAATTCCATATATGTGTGTTAATATACTGTACTGGTGTTTTTCTTTCTGACTTACTTCACTCTGTATAATAGGCTCCAGTTTCATCCACCTAATCAGAACTGACTCAAATATGTTCTTTTAAATAGCTGAGTAATATTCCATTGTGTATATGTACCAAAACTTTCTTATCCATTCATCTGCCAATGGACATCTAGGTTGCTTCCACGTCCTAGCTATTGTAAACAGCGCTGTGATGAACTTTGGGGTACATGTGTCTCTTTCAATTCTGGTGTCCTCCGTGTGTATGCCCAGCAATGGGATTGCTGGGTCATATGGCAGTTCTATTTCCAGGTTTTTAAGGAACCTCCACACTGTTCTCCATAGTGGCTGTACTAGTTTGCATTCCCACCAATAGTGTAAGAGGGTTCCCTTTTCTCCACACCCTCTTCAGCATTTATTGTTTGTAGACTTTTGGATCGCAGCCATTTTGACTGGCATGAAATGGTACCTCATTGTGGTTTTGATTTGCATTTCTCTGATAATGAGTGATGTTGAGCATCTTTTCATGTGTTTGTTAGCCATCTGTATGTCTTCTTTGGAGAAATGTCTATTTAGTTCTTTGGCCCATTTTTTTGATTGGGTCATTTATTTTTCTGGAATTGAGCTGCAGGATTTGCTTGTATATTTTTGAGATTAGTTGTTTGTCAGTTGCTTCATTTGCTATTATTTTCTCCCATTCTGAAGGCTGTCTTTTCACCTTGGTC
>NW_011494928.1:3361295-3363165 GCF_000754665.1 Bison bison bison
TTCTCCTCTAGGGGATCCTCTTGACCCAGGGATCGAACCTATATCTCCTGTGTCTCCTGTGTTGGCAGGTGGATTCTCTACCACTGAGCCACCTGGGAAACCCAGTCTCATGAGAGACCTTGAGCCAAAGCCACCCAGGAAGTTGCTTCCTGATTCTTGACCTGCAGCAACTGTGATGTAATAAATGGTTGTGATAAGCTGCTTATGTTAAGGAGTAATTTGTTGCACAGCAGTGAATAACTGATACTGATTCTGATACCTGAAAGTAGGGTGCTACCATAATAAGTACCTACAAATGTGGAAATGACTTTGAAACTGGGTAGCGGGTAAAGGCTATAGAGGCTTTAAGGAAGAGTGTCAGAAATTGTTAATAGAAGCTTGATTGCAATAGGGAGGCTGTGGTGAGATCTTAGAGAAGAGTGACGGAAAACTTTAGGGAAACTGGACAAAAGGAGATCCTTGATACACGGTGGCAGAGAGTTTAGTGGGCTGCCCCTGTGGTGATGTGCAAAGTAGAGGAGATACCTGATGGGCCAGGTGGGCCAGCTCAGTACATGTCCAGGCGCTGACAGTGCCCCCTGGTTTCCTCTTGCTGGTGGTAATAACATGTGAGAGGTGGGATGGGGCGGGAGATGAGAGGGTGGTTCAGGAGGGAGGGGATGTGTGTGTACCTGTGGCCAACTCATGTTGATGTATGGCAGGAACCAGCACAATATTGTAAAGCAATTATCTTCCAATTTAAAAAAAATAGGATCTAGTCAAACTAAAGAGCTTTGCACAGCAAAAAAAAAAAAAAAGAAAGAAAGGAAGAAAAGAAAAAGAAACCATCAACAAAACAGAAAGGCAACCTAATGAACAGGAAAAGATATTTGCAAATAGCATGTCCAATAAGAAGTTAATATCCAAAACATATAAAGAACTCATACAACTCAGTAGCAAGAAAACAAGCAACCTGATTTTAAAAATGGGAAGACCTGAATAGACATTTTTCCAAAGAAGACATACAGAAGGCCAACACATGAATAAATATTAAACATCAACATCCCTAATAATCAAACAAATGCAAATGAAAACCACAAGGATAGCTCACCTACAACCCATCAGAACGGCTATTGTGAAAGATAACAACTAGTGTTGGGGCTGATATGGAGAAAAGGGAACCAGTGTGTTCTGCGTGTTTTCACTAATATGTGGAATCTAATAAAAGAAACAAATATAACAAAATAGAAACAGGCTCACAGACACAGAGAAGAAAGTTGTGATTACCAAGGGAAGATGGTGGGAGAGGCCCAAAAAAGGTCAATGGGATTAAGAGGTACAAATTGCCTCTTATTTATAAGATAAATAAGTCATAGGATGTCGTGAAGAGAACAGGGAATATAGTCAATATTTTATAACAAATCTGTATGGGTTTATATGGGGAAACAGTGGAAACAGTGTCAGACTTTATTTTTTGGGCTCCAAAATCACTGCAAATGGTGACTACAGCCATGAAATTAAAAGATGCTTACTTCTTGGAAGGAAAGTTATGACCAACCTAGATAGCATATTCAAAAGCAGAGACATTAGTTTGCCAACAAAGGTCCGTCTAGTCAAGGCTATGGTTTTTCCTGTGGTCATGTATGGATGTGAGAGTTGGACTGTGAAGAAGGCTGAGTGCCGAAGAATTGATGCTTTTGAACTGTGGTGTTGGAGAAGACTCTTGAGAGTCCCTTGGACTGCAAGGACATCCAACCAGTCCATTCTGAAAGAGATCAGCCCTGGGATTTCTTTGGAAGGAATGATGCTAAGGCTGAAACTCCAGTACTTTGGCCACCTCATGTGAAGAGTTGACTCATTGGAAAAGACTCTGAGGCTGGGAGGGATTGGG
>NW_011494928.1:3363329-3373729 GCF_000754665.1 Bison bison bison
CTCCGGGAGTTGGTGATGGACAGGGAGGCCTGGCGTGCTGCGATTCATGGGGTCACAAAGAGTCGGACACGACTGAGCGACTGATCTGATCTGATATGATCTGATAATCTATAAAACTATTTAATCAGTATTATCACTATGTTTTACACCTAAAACCAATGCAAGTCAGTAGTACTTAAATAAATTAAGAAAAATAGGGGGAAAAAATGAGAGGAAAGAGATAAACCAAAGGAAAGATTGTTAAATATGAAGAAGCCAAAATTAGGTGGTTTTAAAAATATCCAATTTTTCCAGATGGCACATAAAACTAAAATTAAGAAACAGATTTGCAGCAAAGATCAATTCCAGGCCACTGGCAAGAAAGCCAGGTCTAGAGATAAGCCAAGTATCGCTGTAAAATACCATATGCTCTCAGAAAGAGCTAAGATGGAGCCTCAGAGAATTGCTCAAACAACAGCGCTTTAAAGAAACTTAGGATACTGTCCCATAATTCAGCAGAAGCTCGAGGTAGAGAAGAATTTACCTTGAAGAGATTTGTGGGTATGGCTTTTCCCTAATGAAGTGAACCGTGATAAGGTTCATAGAAGGCCCACCAACTTTCTGAAAGTAATTATAATTACAGAAATAACAGCAACTGAAGGAAATAGATAGTACACAATGAAAACAGGCATTTGGAATTACTAAATTTTATTGGGAAAACTACACAGCTCTAAAATAGGTTCACTTTTTTTTATTTTAGAGGCTAATTACTTTACAATATTGTATTGATTTTGCCATACATCAACATGAATCTGCCATGGGTGTACACTTTTAAGAGAAAGAAAGAATGAATCAGAAAAGAAGAATGAATCACAAAAGGAGACCAAGAACCCAGAGATAGGTTGAAGCCAAGAGCAATGGAAAATCATTCCCAGGCAGGAGTAGGAATATATTTGAATCAAGAAACCTGACATGTAGCTGAGTGGATTCAGAATTGGTATAGAAGAGTGACTACTTTGGGCATTCCACTTTTCCTCTTTTAGAACAAGAATGTCTAGACTGGTTATCCTGTGCCTGTCCCATGTACATGTGTGCGTGTGTGTGTGGTTGGCCAAAAAGTTCATCCTTAAGGAATGACATCTGAGAAGCTGAAGCCTGACCTGGATCTGATTAAGCTGATATGTTTCTGGACTTTAAGCTGATGCTGTAAATGGTTGAAACGGGGTTGGTGGGGGAGTGTTGGAAGGGAATGAGCGTATTTTTTATGTGAAAGTATTTTTAATCTGTAGCCAGAAAACAAGTTAAATAGTTGTAAAAATAGGTTTAAAAATTATCCAACACCCTTCCCTCCAAAAATTCACTAAAAAGGCTAATTCACTTTCCCTTGAGCTTAGACTGGATTTGGTGACTTGGCGCTAATGAATAGAATAATATAGAAGCCATGATGTGTAATCTCCAAGACTAGTTCATAAAAGGCACTGCAGCTTCCTTCTTGCTCTCTTTTAGACCATTTTCCCTGAGCGAAGCCAGCTGCCATGTCACGAGGATGCGCAAGCAACTCCTGGGAAAGGTCATGTAGTCCATGCAGAGACTGAGATTCTCTGCCAATAAACACAAGTGAGTCATCTTGGAAGCAAAGGAGTCCAGTCAAGCTTTCAAAGACTCCAGTCCTGGTCAACATCTTGACTGTAATTTTCTGAGAAACCCTGAGCCAAAACCACCCAACTAAGCCAAAAACCAAATTCATGACCCTTAATGAAACGTGAGATAATAGATATTTGTTGTTTTCAGGTAATAATTTGGGGGATAATTTGTTACATGGCAATATGTACCTAATACAGGCATAAGCAATTCTGTTGCTTCCCCCTAGCCTTTTTGCTATTATAAACAATGCTACAACAAAACTTCTTTGTATGTATATCTTTAAGTCCTCATGATATTATTTTTGTAGGATAAATACTAAAAATTGGAACTTCAGGCTTGCACATTTTAAATTTAGGTAGATTTTGTCAAATTTGCTCCCCAAATAATTGCAATAATTTATACCCAAACAGTGTATGAGAGTTCTCTTTATCTTTGCCAATTCTAACTGTTGTTCAGTTCAGTTCAGTTCAGTCACTCAGTCGTGTCCGACTCTTTGTGACCCCATGAATTGCAGCACGCCAGGCGTCCCTGTCTATCACCAACTCCAGGAGTTCACTCAAACTCATGTCCATCGAGTCGGTGATGTCATCCAGCCATCTCATCCTCTGTCATCCCCTTTTCCTCCTGCCCCCAATCCCTCCCAGCATCAGAGTCTTTGCCAATGAGTCAACTCTTCGCATGAGGTGGCCAAAGTACTCAAGTTTCAGCATCATTCCTTCCAAAGAAATCCCAGGGCTGATCTCCTTCAGAATGGACTGGTTGGATCTCCTTGCAGGCCAAGGGACTCTCAAGAGTCTTCTCCAACACCACAGTTCAAAAGCATCAATTCTTTGGCACTTAGCCTTCTTCACAGTCCAACTCTCACATCCATACATGACCACTGGAAAAACCATAGATTGACTAGACAGACCTTTGTTGGCAAACTAATGTCTCTGCTTTTGAATATGCTATCTAGGTTGGTCATAACTTTCCTTCCAAGGAGTAAGCGTCTTTTAATTTCAGACGCTTAATTTCTTTTAAGATGGTGGCTGCAATCACCATCTGCAGTGATTTTGGAGCCCCCCAAAATAAAGTCTGACACTGTTTCCACTGTTTCCCCATCTATTTCCCATGAAGTGATGGGACCAGATGCCATGATCTTCGTTTTTTGAATGTTGAGCTTTAGGCCAACTTTTTCAGTCTCCTCCTTCACTTTCAGGGTCTTTCTAATTTTTCTCAATCTTTTGGATAGTTTTATTAACTTGTATCCTTTTTTGGCGAGGATGAGCATATACACCTTTCTGTATATTTGTTATTTAGAAAAAGCACCTTTCTTATTTCAGATGAAGTTTTCTTTGCATGTTCCTATCCCTTGATCTGCCTTCTTCCACAATGACTGGCACACAGTTTGCCTTATATAGATGTGCTGTTTTTAAACGGATAGTTGATGGAACAGTAAATGAAACTCTGACACAGTCTTTTTTTAACCCCATGGGACTGACTTTTAATTGGGAAAAATTACCTTAGCAACCAATTAATTTATTGTTCCCTTTACCTTTATCAATATTTAATTATCATTCAAGTGTTCTCTAAGCTCTTTATTTTAACTTGTTCAAGCTAATTTGCCTCTAAAAATATACTTTTCTTCTCTGAATATTTAAAACATAGCAGAATAGTTATATAACAATAATATTATTATAATAAAAACAACAATATAATGATGCTGATTCCAATATTTTTGGGTACCTACTGAGTGACAGCCCTGTAAATATTGTTATTTCCCACTACAGAAATGGGGAAACTAACATTCAATGAGATTAAATATGTCAGCTATGGTCATACAGCTATTAAATGATAGAGTTGGGATTCAAACTCTTGTCTGTCTGAATTCAAAGTCAATCTTCTTTCTAAACGCTCAGCTGAATTTCTCAGATATAAAATCATTTGAATAGTTGTATTCTCATATTGTATGTCCAAAGAAAAATGAGGGCTGAAGAGAAGAATTCCACAATTTTAAATGATGAACACTGAAATTATACTTTTCTCTTCCTGAAGGGAAAAATTCTCTTTTAAGAACAATGAATTTTTCTTTTCTTCATTGTTAAAAAAATAATTCAGCCATTAATGGGTAAGTGACTTAGACCCAGTTAAAGTGAGAAATATAATTGAAACGTTTATAATGATGAAAGAGAAGAAAAGAAAATGTGCCTTCTTCTCACAAAGATCATCAGTCTCTACCATCTAAGGATTTACAACAGGCTGAGAAAATTCTCTCAGTCAGTTAAGAAATAGAGAACTGCATAACGAATTTCAACACACCAAGATAATGGGATTGATGGCTTCTTTACAAAGCAATTCAAAAACTTTCAGAGATAATTTGGGTTTCTGGATGCTGAGCTTGGAGAAGGAAATGGCAACCCACACCAGGTTGGGTTTTTCTTGCCTGAAAAATCTCATAGACAGAGGAAACTGGCGGGCTACAATGCAAAGAGTCACAAAGAGTTGGACACGACTGAGTGATTAAGCACACACGAAGGCGAGTATATTTTTCAGATAACATTCCAAAATGTTCCATCAGAATGATGCAAATGTATTTCTTAGAGATGGCCACTCCCCAAGTTGCCAAAAGTTGTTTTCTAACAAGCCTCCTGTAGAATCAAGCGCTGTAGAATGCAAGCAGGTGGGGGTAAGTGACTCTGTGCACTGGGAAATAGGTTCCATGGTACACATTTCTCTGCTGCCTTTCCTGAGACATATCTAAGAGGTTTCATCATTTTTGTCAGGAAAAAGAAAAGAAAAAATGTTGTAGTTTTCTTTTTTCCTATTGAATGTGGAAAACTCATGCTCTCTCAATGCTGAACTCAGATGCCTCCCGGAATAGCGTTTTATTATAGGCATAACAACTCATATTCAGTGGCAACAGTGGCAGAGCTAACATGCTTTATACCAGGAACAAAAAGAGGCATGATGGTGGCAACATGATAAGTAGTCTTGCAGCACAAGCCTAAGAAATGAGGGCCCTGGGAGTCGTTTTTCTTCAACCTACGTGTTGTTTCACATGCTCATCGAAGGGTGACACTAAAATCGATAAAACACTGGTATCTCTCTAGAACAGGTGCTGCAGTCTCTCATGGTAATGACAGAATGTTTATTCATTAAAATTTGTTTCTTCATGTTAACTCAGTTTAATTCAGCCAACTGCCCATTAACCACTGTTTATAGGATAACTAGGAAACATGACACTCAGAAATACACAGAAAGTCATTCTCAATTCAAAGAAGTCATTTCAATAAAATAAAATAAAAACAATTGAATTTCCTAATATAAAATCCTGTGTTCTAAATATATTGTAAAGACATATTCTCTTACTTTATAAATGGCTATTGTATTCTTTATCACTCACAACACTCTTTATAGCAGATGTGGACTGATACTGAAGCATTATTTATTTAATCTATCCATAATTTTTACTTTTTCTGTTTCTAAAAATAAAGAGCTGAAGAAACATAAATAACATTTATATATAATGGAATATGAAAAAACTTAAAATAATGTAAAAATGACTTTCATTTCAGGCAGCATGTTTTATTAGGTATACTGAACAATACTCCTTATCAAAACAAAATATCACATAAAATATAAATATATTGTTGAATTGGAAAGACAGAATGGAACGAGTAGATTTATAAACCTGAGCAAAAACAAAACCTCTAACAAGGGAGTGAATGCTAAAAGCAGCTTTGCCCTGTGTGTTTCTTCTTCCGGTAGAACAGCTATGGGCAGAAGAACAATGGGATATAAGCCCAGCACCAGTCAAGGTAAGGATTCCATTAGAAGACCTCTGCATTAAACTGGGATCCCCAAAAGCTATTCTCATAACAGAAGTAAAGGAGAGACAGAAAGTGAACCTTAATGCATATAAATTTCTAAAAAGTGCAACCTAGATGTCAATCAGCAGATGAATGGTTAAGAAAGCTGTGGTAAATATACACAATGGAGTATTACGCAGCCATTGAAAAGAATACATTTGAATCAGTTCTAATGAGGTGGATGAATTGCTATTGCTAAGTCACTTCAGTCGTGTCCGACTCTGTGTGACCCCATAGATGGCAGCCCACCAGGCTTCCCCATCCCTGGGATTCTCCAGGCAAGAGTACTGGAGTGGGGTGCCATTGCCTTCTCCAGAGGTGGATGAAACTGGAGCCTATTATACAGAGTGAAGTAAGCCAGAAAGAAAAACACCAATACAGTATACTAACACATATATATGGAATTTATAAAGATGGTAATGATAACTTTGTATGAGAGACAGCAAAGGAGACACAGATATACAGAACAGTCTTATGGACTCTGTGGGAGAGGGAGAGAGTGGGAGGATTTGGGAGAATGGCATTGAAACATGTATAATATCATATATGAAACGAATCGCCAGTCCAGGTTCGATGCGTGATACTGGATGCTTGGGGCTGGTGCACTGAGACGACCCAGAGGGATGGTATGAGGAGGGAGGAGGGAGGGGGGTTCAGGATGGGGAACACGTGTACACCTGTCACAGATTCATGTTGATGTACGGCAAAACCAATACAATATTGTAAAGTAATTAACCTCCAATTAAAATAAATAAAAAATAAAACAAAATAAACAAAAAAGTGATTTAGAAGGTTAAAGGATCCCAGGATGGAATGCAGAATGTGACAAAAGCACATAAGTGCATTACAAATGTATGAAGAGATAAGAGGAGAAGGCACTGCTCTATCTTTGAATGTGAATAGAATCTGTAAAGACAAAGGTTAAAATTAACTGTCATAAGTAAAGTACACCAAGTCCATAAAGTTAACTGTCATAAGCACTGTACAGTAATAGACAAAGTTGCTTTTCAGAGGGTACAAGCTAACACTTTTACTACTGTCATTCCTATATACTAATGCAGTTGGATAATTAAGTAAATATAAGTTGGACAATGGCAGCCAGTTTTTTCCTGTTGGAGTAGATGTTTACACATAAGCAAGGGGAGCAGGTCAGAATGATTCACCTGAGTAATGGATTAGAGCTGGTGATTACAACGGGAACTCACGTTTAGCCTAATAAAGAAACAAATGGTTACATAGAGAAATATTTATAGATACTTACAGATATAGATATTTATGGATACAGATGAGCCTGGGACATCTCATAATGCCAGAAAGTAATGAAGTGCTCCAAAACAAAGTTGACTAAAGCCCACAATGATGAGGGTATGTCAAAGGGACACAGAAGTTAAAGAATTCTCAATTTGAGAATCAAAATAAATAAACAAAATGGCTTTGGATTATAGTTCAAAGCATAAAATAAATATCCATGAGTCCATACTGATATAAATAAGTGGGCGAGATGGGATTCAATTCTTCCATACAGAAGAATCTCAAATAACTTATATAGTTACTCTGCCCTTAAGGAGGTGCTGGAGCAAAGCTCCTTGCTCCTGAAGTGTGGATTGTACACCATGACTTCCATGTAAAGAGAACAGAATGCGAAAGGAGAGAAGAGTAGCTTTACAGGGGAAACCTGCCAAACACTGTCTAAACCAGATGACCAAAAGCAACTCCACAGCCATAAGCCGTGCTGATAGTATGTGTCCTGATACCACGTGAGGAAAATGGCAGTTTACTTCTGTGGTCTTCTTCCCTCAAACCCGTGAACTCAGTCTAAGGCATGAGAAAAACACAAGGCAAATTCCAGCTGAAGGATATTCTACAAAATACCTGACCAGCACTTCTCAAAATTGCCTAGATCATCAAAAACAAGGAAATTCTTAGAAAGTGTCATAGCCAAGAGATGCCTAAGGAGACATGATAACTAAAGGTAATGTGTTATCCTGGACGAGATGTTGCAACAGGAAGAAAAAAGATGTTAGGTAAAAACTAAGGAAATCTGAGTAAAGAACAAACTGTAGCTAACAATAATATATCAGCATTTGTTTACTAACTGCAACATATGGACCATACTAATATGAGATGTCAATAATAAGGGCTACTGTGTGTGGGGTATATGGAAACTCTCCATATTATCTTCACAATTTTCATGTAAATCTAAAACTCTTCTAAAATAAAAGACATTTATTTTTGAAGTCACAAAAATGGAACAGCAGAACACATACCTATCTCAAGTTTGACCCTGATTTAAGGAAAATTCTCTCTCTGGAAATCTGTATCATAAGTTATCCCTATACTTCTTTTTCATTCATTCATAGTACCTGTATTGTCTGGAAAAGCTCCTATCAAAAATTTAATTTAAGGTAATTTGGGATTGGTTATGCCCCAAGGCAACTCTCAAAAACAAATGCAAATCTTCTCGAAGAATTTAACCTCAATTCTACCCTTGGAAGAAAAGTTATGACCAACCTAGACAGCATATTAAAAAGCAGAGACATTACTTTGCCGACAAAGGTCTGTCTAGTCAAAGCTATAGTTTTTCCAGTGGTCATGTGTGGATGTGAGAGTTGGACTATAAAGAAATGTGAGCAACAAAGAACTGATGCTTTGACCTGTGGTGCTGGAGAACACTCTTGAGAGTCCCTTGAACTGCAAGGAGATCCAAGCAGTCTAAACTAAAGGAAATCAGTCCTGAATATTCATTGGAAGGATTGATCCTGAAGCTGAAACTCTAATCCTTTGGCCACCTGATGTGAAGAACTGACTCATTTGAAAAGACCATGATGCTGGGAAAGATTAAAGGTGGTAGGAGAAGGGGACAACAGAGGATGAGATGGTTGGATGGCATCACCAAGTTGATGGACATGAGTTTGAGCAAGCTACGTGAGTTGGTGTTGGACAGGGAAGCCTGGTGTGCATGGGGTTGCAGAGTCGGACACACTGAGTGACTGAACTGAACTACGCTCAAAGATGTCTCAGAAATAAATTCCCCTTCCAAATTATCTTATAGTAAAAAACCATAAAACACACACAAAAATAAGATAATATGATAAGAGCAATAGCTCCCAAAATTTCAGAGATTGAAATTACAAGACACAAAATAGGAAATGACTATGATTAGTCACAATAGAAAATGACTAAAATTAAAAGAGAAATCTTAAATAATTTATCAAAGTAATTGAAGTTATAAAAAATGACAAAGATGATTCGTGAAAAAACCAAATTAACTTTTCTATAATTTCAAATTCAACAAATACTTCTTGAGTGACCACTATATGCAAAGGCATGTAGTAGATACTTTCATATATATTAGCAAGTTTAATTTTCAAAACAATAAATAATTATGTTAATAAGTAAAAATGTTATAAACCATCATAAAATGTTTTCCAATATTTTGTGTTTTCCTTACTTCTTGAAAATTTCTTCTGATATGTTTTCCATTTCACAAATTCTCTCTGTATCTATATTAAATTTAATGTTACACACAACTTCTATGTTCTTAAATTTCATTTTTGTTTTTAGTTTTAGAATTTCTATTTGATTCTTTTTCAAAAATGCTAAGTCACTTTTTACATGTAGTGTTCCCTACAGATTTTTTTCAATCTTATTATTTCTTTAAACATATTATCCATATTTTGGAAATCTCTGTCTGATTCCAGTATATAAATCTTCTGTGGTCCTATTTCTGTGGTCATTACTTTCTACTGGTTTTCCCTAATGGTATCTAGCTTCGTGATTCTAGATTATATTTCAGTGTGTTCTGATCATTGTATTTGAGAAGTTCTCCTTAGGAAGATTTTGGGACTAAATGATTTTAATCTTCAACAGAGAAAAATTTTGCTTCCTTCCTCCAGCTATCTTAATCTACCAGCCCAGCACTGCCTCATCCATGCACAAAGACTGAGATTGTCCTGAATTACCTCGGTGACCCAAACATGGGCTGCAAGTCAGTGAGAGGACTGATTTATTTCCACATCACTATTTTCCTGAGAACAAAGCTCTATGGGGTTCCAGCTTAAGGCAGAGGTATTTATTGAATCCTCATCTGGCATGAGCCCAGGCTTTGTATTTTGGCCCCTTTGCTTTGCAAGATTACCAGAACTGCTGCTCAGTTTTGTGGTTACTCCTCCAGAGCGTTAAATGCCTTCCAAGCAAAAGCAGCATGAAGGTCAGGGCATGCTTCTGTAGATTCTTGCCTTTTATAGATTTTAACTTAATCAGTTCAGTTCAGTCACTCAGTCGTGTTCGATTCTTTTAGACCCCGTGGACTGCAGCACGCCAGGCTTCCTTGTCCATCACCAACTCCTGGGGCTTGCTGAAACTCATGTCCATTAACACAGTGATGCCATCCAACCATCTGTCCTCTGCTGTCCCCTTCTCCTCCTGCCTTCAATCTTTCCCAGCATCAGGGGCTTTTCCAGTGAGTCAGTTCTTCGCATGAGGCGGCCAAAGTACTGGAGTCTCAGCTTCAGCATCATTCCCTCCAAAGAAATCCCAGGGCTGATCTCCTTCAGAATGGACTGGTTGGATCTCCTTGCAGTCCAAGGGACTCTCAAGAGTCTTCTCCAAAACCACAGTTCAAAAGCATCAATTCTTCAGCGCTCAGCTTTCTTCACAGTCCAACTCTCACATCCATACACGACCACAGGAAAAACCATAGCCTTGACTAGACGGACCTTTGTTGGCAAAGTAATGTCTCTGCTTTTCAATATACTATCTAGGTTGGTCATAACTTTCCTTCCAAGGAGTAAGCGTCTTTTAATTTCATGGCTGCAGTCACCATCTGCAGTGATTTTGGAGCCCCAAAAAATAAAGTCTGACACTGTTTCCCCATCTATTTCCCATGAAGTGATGGGACCAGATGCCATGATCTTTGTTTTCTGAATG
>NW_011494928.1:3373829-3383544 GCF_000754665.1 Bison bison bison
ATGTTGAGCCTTAAGCCAACTTTTTCACTCTCCTCTTTCACTTTCATCAAGAGGCTTGTTAGTTCCTCTTCACTTTCTGCCATAAGGGTGGTGTCACCTGCATATCTGAGGTTATTGATATTTCTCCCGGCAATCTTGATTCCAGCTTGTGCTTCTTCCAGCCCAGCGTTTCTCATGATGTACTCTGCATGTAAGTTAAATAAGCAGGGTGACAATATACAGCCTTGACGTACTCCTTTTCCTATTTGGAACCAGTCTGTTGTTCCATGTCCAGTTCTAACTGTTGCTTCCTGACCTGCATATAGGTTTTTTCAGGAGGCAGGTCAGGTGCTCTGGTATTCCCATCTGTTGAAGAATTTTCCACAGTTTACTGTGAGCCACACAGTCAAAGGCTTTGGCATAGTCAATAAAGCAGAAATAGATGTTTTTCTGGAACTCTCTTGCTTTTTTGACAAAATCTTTGGTTCCCCTTAATATCCAAGATGGGGCTTCCAGCTGCACTATCCAGCTGGGGCAGTGGTAAAGAATCTGCATGCCAATGCAGGAGACACAAGAGACATAAGTTCAATCCTGGAGTTGGGAAGATCCCCTGGAGAAGGAAATGGCAATCATTGCCAGTCTTCTTGCCTGGAGAATCCCATGGACAGAGGAGCCTAGCGGGCTACAGTCCAAGGGGTCACTCACAAGAATGAAGTGAGTGAGCACAGAACTTACAATATCCAAGAGAAGATGATGTTTTCACAACTACAAAGCAAAAAACTATGGACCTCTAAGAAGGAAAAGAATAGGGAAAAAAACGTTATACCCATTTTCTAGAGAATTCAGTTTTGTTTACTGAACCTAAAATGACTTCTGGTGTTCCTAATTTCCATCAGGAAGATAGGCGTCCATGGGCCACTGGCCAGCTGATAATAAGTAAAGCCCTCCCCTCAAATCTGAATCTTCTAAATTGTCTTTGGAAAAGCAGCCCGAATGGAAGAATTGACAGGAGTGTGAGTCATGATGCAGTCAAATGCTTCACTCTGCCTGGGTATGGGGCCCAGTTATGCTTTTCTCTAACCCCTTTCCCATCAGAGAAGGTTAATAAGGATTTTGAGGGAGGAGACTCTCATAGTCCCTTTCAAATCATACCCAAATTACTTAGAATCCTTTTCATTGTATGACCCTTCACACTTAACAAAAGGCTTTATTACACTGACCAAGCACCCAAATTTCAGGCCTATGCTGTCCAGTATGGTAGCCACCAGTCATGTGTTGCTATTGAGCACTTGAATATGACTCTATGAACTAATTGTGCTGAAAGTCTAAACCACAGACCAGTTTTTGAAGACTTGGTATAAAAGAAAAGAATGTAAAGTATCTCAATTTTTTATGCTAACTGTATGTTGAAAACATATTTTGGATATATTGGGTTAAATAAACTATTAACATCAACTTCACTAGTTTACTTTTTAAATTTGACTACTAGAATATTTTAAATTACATAGGTGGATAGGTGGTATGTATTATATTTCTGTGGGACAATGCTATCTCTAGGATGGTGTTGGTTCTAAAGACTGAATCTCCTTTTCCTGAATGGCTATTTTCTCAACTGGAATATGCATTGAACCATCTCCGGAGAACTCCCTCAACCTGCTTCTACTTATAGAAGTGGAAACATACAATAAGGAAAAAAAACCTGAATTCCAATCTCTATTTTTGTCACTGGGCTTCCCAGACGGCACAATGGTAAAGAATCCACCTACCAATGCAGGAGACACAAGAAATGCGGATTCAGTCCCTGGGTCAGCAAGATCTCCTGGAGAAGGAAACGGCAACCCACTCCAATATTCTTGCCTGGAGAATTCCATGGACAGAGGAGTCTGCAGGCTATGGTCCACAAGGTCGCAAAGTCAGACACTACTGAAGCAACTGAGCACACACACCCACATTACACATCTTGGCACGAAAACTGTGTTAATGAGGGATTTTCAATTTTAAAGTTCAGTCTATGGCAATTTTCTTCCATAGACTATCCCTCGATCCTCTCCTCATCCTTTTCAAAACAGTGTCACCTGAAAAGATATAATAAAGGTACATTTCAGGGTAAATTCAAGTTTTTGAAGTTCTTACTTGATAGCAGGGAGTCATGGAGTGGTGAGGAAGGGAGTGTTTAGGTCTTTGCACTTTAAGCCTTAAGTCTCACCTTAAAATGAAAACTTTATTCCTATTAAATTGAACAGGGTATTTCTAAACTGTATTGAAATTTTCTTACACTCTGTCACAGTATGTGAACTCTCATATACCTATGATTCGCAAGTCCTGCTCACATTCATTCATTCTTGTGAAAATATGGCTTTTAAATACATCTACAGTTACCTATGCAAGATTCTGACTGCTAAAGAAACCCACTCAACCTTAATTTTTGGATCGAACTTGAAGAGCACTAGACTTGAAGCATGGAGAAGGCAATGGCACCCCGCTCCAGTACTCTTGCCTGGAAAATCCCATGGATGGAGGAGCCTGGTAGGCTGCAGTCCATGGGGTCGCTAAGAGTTGGACACGACTGAGTGACTTCACTTTCACTTTTCACTTTCATGCATTGGAGAAGGAAATGGCAACCCACTCCAGTGTTCTTGCCTGGAGAATCCCAGGGACGGGGGAGCCTGGTGGGCTGCCGTCTATGGGGTCGCACAGAGTCAGACACAACTGAAGTGACTTAGCAGCAGCAGCAGACTTGAAGTAAGATGATCTTGGTTCATAACTTAGCTGCACTTGAACTGAACCAGATGCATCTTCTTGGACATATTTTTTTTTTATTCTAAGCCTTTGGTTCCTAATCTGCTAAAGGGAACTGTAATAACACCTGTTACACTTGTGTCACTTGGTACACCTGAGCAGATAAGGAAACAATGATCCTGAAAATACTTACCAATTTTTTACCAATGGTAACAAATTTCAGTGTAAGTGATATTAGGCATCCTGAAACTTCATTAAATTTCATTCCTAGTTTTATTCTCCCCTTCCTTGGGTCAGAATAAAACATTGACCTGTTCAGTTTAGACAAGAATAGAGAATATGACTAAGATTTACAGAATAACGGAAGGTTTCAAGTTAAGATAAAATGATCACTTTCTTCATTCAATCATAATGAGAGCTATGAAACACTTATTAGAGTTAATAACCTGAGTTACCTTACACAGTTCATTTATGAAGCTCAATTTGTGAAGAAACAGCAAATGGTTTTTTGAAATTCAGGTGGAATTGGATGGAGGAATTTGGGTCAGTATTAAATTCATGGCAATATTAAAATATTGGGCTCAGTGGTAAAGAATCTACCTGCCAGTGTAGGAGATGAGGGTTCAATCCCTGAGTTGGGAAGTTTCCTGGAGGAGGAACTGGCAACCTACTCCAGTGTTCTTGCCTGGGAAATCCCATGGACAGAGGAGCCTGGCAGGCTACAGTCCATGGGGTTGTAAAAGAGTGGGACACAACTTAGCAACTAAACAACAACAATATTAAAGTAGCCAATTAATGTTAATATTATGAAAGTGGAGTGCAAATAAAAACTTTAAGGATTAGAGATTAATCAACTGAAAGAACTGGGAAGGAATTCTGTCCTTAAAATAGATGCTAGAATATTTTTTTAAACATAAAATTTAAGTGCTTAAAATATCACTCATGGTAAATCAGTGGGAAAAATGTGTATATATGTGTATATGTACGTACAATATATATGTGTGTATTCTTTCCTATCATTTCTTTGACATCAGAACCATGTGACAGAGCTTCTGCTGTCAACTTTAAAGAATAATCACAACCTTAAAACTTGAGAGTTATGTTTTATTTGGTGAGAATTTTTAGGACTTCAAGCCTGGGTGACAGCATCTTAAATGAACATCAAGAGATTTTGTTGTTGTTGTTGCTAAGTCATGTCTGACTCTTTTGCGATTCCATGGACCGTAGCCTGCCAGGCTCCTCTGTCCATGGGATTTCCCAGGCAAGTATCCTGGAGTGGGTTGCCATTTCTTCCTCCAGGGGATATTTCCCACCCAGGGATCGAATGAGTCTCTTACGTCTCCTGAATTGGCGGGCAGATTATCTACCACTGAGCCACCAGGGAAGCCCCTATCAAGAGATTATTGTTAATGAAAGGAAACCATATTTCCCAAGTTAAGGAATTTAGTACTTTCCTATGTAGGGGAAGATATAACAGTCTGGGCTCACTGAGCTCATTTCTTTCATATGCATCTCAGCTATCTGGGCCCAGTATTGTGTGTGTGTGTGTGTGTGTGTGTTTGCTCAGTGCTCATCTTAGGGAGTGGCTGCAGCACCCCACTCCAGTACTCTCGCCTGAAAAATCCCACGGATGGAGGAGCCTGGTGGGCTGCAGTCCATGGGGTCGCAAAGAGTCGGACAGGACTGAGCGACTTCCCTTTCACTTTTCACTTTCCTGCATTGGAGAAGGAAATGGCAACCCACTCCAGTGTTCTTGCCTGGAGAATCCCAGGGATGGGGGAGCCTGGTGGGCTGCCGTCTATGGGGTCGCACAGAGTCGGACACAACTGAAGCGACTTAGCAGCAGCAGCAGCAGCAGCAGCCTAATGGCTGCAGTATTATATGTATTGTTTCCCTTCCTGGTTGCCTTTAGGGCTCAGAAATTCACAGGTTCATGACTGTGACATCCTTGTTTACTAATATGGCAGGAATGTTCCATTTCTCAGTCATCAATTATTCTCAGAATTTAGTGAACAAAAGAATTTAGAATCAATCACTCAGAGTTCTGTTTGGGTTTCCCCACTTCGGAGCTATTTCCTTCTCCCTCAAAGAGAGGTAACACTGTCTACTCCGGCTTATTTGAAGTTGTCGGAGGGACCAATGTGCTCCACCGGAAAGACAGATGCAGTTGCTTCTGTTAGAGCGACCAGAGTAGCTGAGCACTGAGCAATGCAGTTAAAGTAAATCCAGCTCTTTCCAGCTGGAGGACACTTCGGCGACTAGAAAGGCAACTCTCTTTGTCCTAAGTCTATTTCTGGTCATTTTAAAAGTGGTTAAGAGGGGGGAAGAGAAGTGAAGTGAAAGTCGCTCAGTCGTGTCCAAGTCTTTGCGACCCCATGGACTGTAAAGTCCATGGAATTCTCCAGGCCAGAATACTGGAGTGGGTAGCTGTTCCTTCCTCCTGGGGATCTTCTCAACCCAGGGATGGAACCTGGGTTCTTTACCAGCTGAGCCACAAGGGAAGCCCAAGGGGGTGAGGGGGCAGGGCAGAGGCCAGAGGCATTTAAGGAGGTTGGATGCAGAACCCCTCTGCCCGCAGCTGTTTAAACTTTGCTCCTCTGATCGTTGGTTCATTCATTCATCCGACAAGCCCTCCTTATGCGCCTGTCGGGCAGTGCAGTCCACGGAGAGGAAATGACCGAGAGGGCGGCCCCGGGGAGCCCCGCGGCTACTGAGCCGGCACCAAACCAGGACTGCGGGCGGCGCGGGCTCCCCCAGTCCGTCCCCTCCCCCTTCCGCTCCCCGCCCCGCGCCCCCGAGCCCCTCCCCCCCGCGGCGGTTCGCGGCCGCGTCTCCATGGCGACCTCGGGCGGCGGGCTGCAGGCGGGCCCGGCGGCGGGTGCGGGCCCTCGCGGCTGCCAGAGGCCCGGGCGCTGCCACTCTAGGGGCCTCGGACCCGGAGAGCGCGGCACAGCGCAGGTAATCCCCCCGGAGCCCGGCCCGTCCCGGCTTGTTCCGGGGTCCTAACGGGCTGGCCGAGCTTGAGGTGTGGGCGCGAGCGCGGGGCGGGTGGAGACAGGCTTGGTCAGATTTTGCGAGTTCAGGACAGGTTCGCTCTAAATTGGAAGGTCTAGGTTCTAGGTGTGTGACTTTGGGCGAGTCACCTGGCTCGTCTATCCTGACTTTCCCTGATGTTAAAGTGAAGGATTTCAGAACCTAGAAAATCAACTCATTCCACCTGAACGGGTCAAATTTCTGTTCCCATTTCTGCTCCTTGCCCTTCCGCTCCCTCGCAGTTTTGGATCTCTCTTAAATTCCTTTCAGGGTGGCTTAAGCCTGCAAGTTTTCTCTTTCTACCACCTTGAATGCGGTTTAACGTTCATTCAGAGAAGTTGAAGTGGATTTCAATACTTGACTATTTATCCTCATAGGTTATGTTTTAATTAAAACTTTGTTACTGGGGAAAAACTCTTTTCTTTCACTTTAGGCAAGTACGAACATCCTTATTTTGTTAAAAGGGTGAGCAGTGCCTACAAAGCCACTGAGGAACTGGAAGATTTCAGTCTGTGAGCAGTTCTTAACCTTTTTGTCCTAAATCTCATGGTATACTCACTGTAACCGAACCCAGACAGGGACAAAGAAAGAGTCTATTCAAACAATGGCAAACCTTTAGAGGACCCACAAGGAAGGAAATCTTGAGTACGTTCAGCTGAGAGTGGCCTGGAGCAGGAATTGTTTTTACTTACCTCATGTGCTGGCTCTTTGCGGAATACCTGGCACCAAGCTGTTGTTCAGTAGATAGTAAATGAATGTTCATCTAAGTCAGTAGGATCTATTTCAACTCACCACTAAGCCAGTATCATAAATACATGTGACACACACACCTGCACACACATGTGCAAGTTTCTACATTTTGTTGGAACCAAGAGCTACTACATTCAGAAAAACTCATAGAACAACATGGTTTGCCAGTAGCAAAATTTTCTTGTTTTAGAGGTTAATAATGTGAGCGTTTAAGGAATCTAGATCATTTTTCCCCCTCACAGGTTTAAAAATCAAGAAATACAAACCAGATGCAGCAGTTTCTTGACATGGAGAACCAAACCCATAATACATTGGGGTAAGTGCTGAGACATTTCTTTTGAATGAGTTGGTGCTTAACAATGCCAAAATCTCCCTGATGGCATGTGAACTTGGAAATCTAGTATTAATGGAGGATGTAGCAATTATTTTTGGTGAGGAGGCTGAGAGAAATAATTAAGAATCTATAGTTTGAGTCTTTCCAGTTTTGACTATGGATCTGTACTCAGAAATCACCATTTTCCATCTTTTAGTGAATGTCTCCAGTGTTTTGGGGTGATGGGTACCCACATGGGCCTCACATGCTCTTGCGTTTCCACAATGCAACAGCTCCCGGCTGGCTTGCTCCTTTTCTGCTGTACTGAGTGTCCAGGCACCCTCTAGGCTTGCTCTTGACAAAGTGAAAGTGAAAGTCACTGTCGTGTCTGATTCTTTGTGACTCCATGGAATTCTCCAGGTCAGAACACTGGAGTAGGTAGCCTTTTCCCTCTCCAGGGGTTCTTTCCAACCCAGGGATCGAATCCAGGTCTCCCACATTGCAGGGAGATTCTTTATCAGCTGAGCCACAAGGCAAGTTTGCCTTTGAAATGGGACTCAAAACACACAGCTTCCAGACAGATTTGTGTGTGTGTTAGTCACTCAGTTGTGTTGGACTCTGTGATCTCATGGGGCAGGCTCCTCTGTCTACGGGATTCTCCAGGCAAGAATACTCAAGTGGGTTAGCATGCCCTTCTCCAGGGGATCTTCCTGACCCAGGGACTGA
Source organism: Bison bison bison (assembly GCF_000754665.1). Classification (NCBI taxonomy): domain Eukaryota; kingdom Metazoa; phylum Chordata; class Mammalia; order Artiodactyla; family Bovidae; genus Bison; species Bison bison. The sequence goes on from NW_011494928.1 coordinate 3,381,370, forward strand.
ACCTGGGTCTTCTGCATCGCAGGCAAATTCTTTACCAACTAAGCCACCAGGAAGCTCCTCAAAACTGCAGCATGAACTGGTATTTTCTCAAAAGTTTTAGGAAGCAATAAGGAATAGAGTTTGTATGACATCTGCCATTGTAAAAAAGTAAATTCTTTTTGACAAATGTCTGTCCTGACCCCTTCCCTACCACCAGCATCATAAAGATTCCTCTTTCTACTGTTTCATTAGCCAATTGACCACCAGTTGAGCCCCCAGAACTTGGAGGGTGGGGGGAGCAGAGAAAGTGAGGGCTGGATCGTGGTTGCCATATGCTTGATATCGACTGTGACCACGACACTAGTCAAACCACTCCAGGTATCTCACTTTCAGTTATTCTGCTCAGACTGTGACTTTGACAACAGGCTAAAGCAAAGCTGCACAAGTCTGGATAATAAGCTATGCCTTATAAACTTCTACAGCATACTCCTCCTCAGAACAGCCCTCATTCTACAATATAATTGAGTGTATTAGAGGTTGGTATACTCTTAAGTTCTTGTTGACAAAGAGACCCCCAAATACGGGGTTTTAAAAAAGACTGAGGAGTATTTCTGTTTCATATACAAAGTCAGAGATGAACAGACCAGGGCTGGTAGGGCAGCTCTGCCCACCTCACTACATGATTTCCAACTCTGGGCCCAAAATGGTTGCTTTAGGTCCCACCATCATGACCATGCTCCTGCTGGAGGGAAGGGGAAAGAGCAGGAGGAGAGAGGAAGACCAGTCCTCCTAGAAGTATGACCTGGAAGTGGCAAGCCTCACTTCTGTTCACTTCCCATTGACCAGAGCTTAGCCCTGGGCAAGACCTAGCTGCAAGGAAGGCTGAGAAATGTGGTCTCTAACTGGGCACCCGTGTAGTCCGTTAAAGTTTAGAGGAAGTATAATGAAAGGAGTGAGAGATGGCAACCCACTCCAGTATTCTTGCCTAGAAAATTCCATGCACAGAGGAGCCTGGCAGGCTATAGTCCATGGGGCTGCAAAGAGCTGAATGCTACTGAGCAACTGAGCACACACACACTCAATGAAAGGAAGAAGAATGGATATTAGTGGACAGCTAGCAGCCTCTGTCACACTGAATTTAGAAAGGTAGAAAGAAAGAGAAATAAAGCAGGAACTTGCCCTAGAATACACAACTGGGTTACTGGAGGAGGTAGGATTTGATTTCAGATAAGTCCGGCTCCAATCGCAGCATTCCTCACTGCACTGTAAGTGGATGGCAGAAAGACGTGGGGAGTGGCCTGCCTGGTGTCCGTAGCACAGCCAAAGTAGGATTCTGGATTGAGAGGGGGTAGACCCCTGGTATGACAATGGCACTGAAGGCTCAGATGCAGACCGAAGGTCTTAAACCTCGGCTGGGTATCAGATAGCACTTCACTCCTGCAAATCTGAGGCCGTGGAGACTGCTATTTCTCATCATTCATTCTTTTGGGAAAAGGTATGGAAGACTGACCATATGCCAGGCACAACACTAAGCTCTCTGACTCATACAAAGGCCTTTAAGGAACTCAAAACTTAGTAGGAAACCATAGAGCTTGTCTGGGTACAGTGTAATTGCAAACCAGAAGTGAATGAGAATTACTGCAGGTTTCCATGTGGAAGCCACAGCTCACCACAGCAGACATGGGAGCGGACCTCCTTGAGCATGGTCTCCAAAGAATGGAGAACCAGGTCGGCTTTGCCTCTGTCCCGTGCACTATTGAGAAATATGTAAAAATTTAGATCATGAAGATAATGAAACCTCATTCCTCAGGGATGTAGAATGTATATACCAAACGGTGTCACCTACATAACAGTAGGTGTTTCATGGGGCAACCTTCATTTGACAAACATGTATCTAAAGTCTATGATGAGCCAGTCACTGGTCTAAGCACCAGAAAGACAGTGGTGAACAAAGCAGAGACCACTCCCTCAAGGGCTTTGTACGTTAGTGGGAAATATAAACATGTTTCATGTGGCGATCAGATCAGATCAGATCAGTCGCTCAGTTGTGTCTGACTCTGTGACCCCATGAATCACAGGACGCCAGGCCTCCCTGTCCATCACCAACTCCCGGAGTTCACTGAGACTCACATCTATCGAGTCAGTGATGCCATCCAGCCATCTCATCCTCTGTCGTCCCCTTCTCCTCCTGTCTCT
>NW_011494928.1:3383644-3384096 GCF_000754665.1 Bison bison bison
CTGATCTCTTTCAGAATGGACTGGTTGGATCTCCTTGCAGTCCAAGGGACTCTCAAGAGTCTTCTCCAACACCACAGTTCAAAAGCATCAGTTCTTCGGTGCTCAGCCTTCTTCACAGTCCAACTCTCACATCCATACATGACCACAGGAAAAACCATAGCCTTGACTAGACGAACCTTTGTCGGCAAACTAATGTCTTCTGCTTTTGAATATGCTATCTAGGTTGGTCATAACTTTCCTTCCAAGGAGTAAGCATCTTTTAATTTCATGGCTGCAGTCACCATCTGTAGTGGTTTTGGAGCCCAGAAAAATAAAGTCTGACACTGTTTCCACTGTTTCCCCATCTATTTCCCATGAAGTGATGGGACCAGATGCCATGATCTTCGTTTTCTGAATGTTGAGCTTTAAGCCAACTTTTTCACTCTCCACTTTCACTTTCATCAAGAGGCTTT
>NW_011494928.1:3384309-3396510 GCF_000754665.1 Bison bison bison
AGGGCTTTTGAGTTCCTCTTCACTTTCTGCCATAAGGGTGGTGTCATCTGCATATCTGAGGTTATTGATATTTCTCCCGGCAATCTTGATTCCAGCTTGTATTTCTTCCAGTCCAGCATTTCTCATGATGTACTCTGCATACAAGTTAAATAAACAGGGTGACAATATAGGAGGAAGAATAAACAGGCTGAGGACGAAGAAATGGACGGTGAATGGGGTGGTCACTCACGGATTCCCTGGTAAGGTGGTGTTTGAGCAGAGCTTTATGTCTGTGAGAAGAAAGTTCCCAACAGGAGGAACAGAAAATGCAAAGGCCTCAGGTGGCAGCTTTTACACAGAGCATTTATGACGTGGGTGAGCCATTATTCTGTGACCTCTGGCTTATAATAGGGTTTGGTTTTTGTTTATCCAAGATTTCCTCCCCAGTATAGGTGTTTGTGCCATAATAATCAACTTGAACTCCTTCTAAATGAAACGATCACATTTAAGTTTGCCCTTCTTGTTTTTTGAGTGGTGTGCCCAGGACATAAATAATTATAGAATGAGTAAAAAAATCTGATTTTTATAAGAGAACCATGTCTACATTCCTCTTTTTTTCTATTATTCCTGAATTTCTACTCTTGTTACTTTGTCATTTTATGTTTTATTTTACTTATCTTGCTCTGATTTCTGAGTTGAAAATATGATTCAATTATTTTCATGATTTCTGGTTTTCATGATTTCTTTGAATAACATAAGCATTTAAAGCTGGAGTTCCTCTTGGGCTCAGCTTTGCTGCAGGCCATAGGATTAGTGTACCCACTTTCATTTTCTTAAATTGTCTATTATTTCAAGTTTGACTTCCTCTTTGACTCAGTAGATATTTGGGAGATATAATTTCCAGATATAACTTCAGGTTTTAATTATTTTTTTATTCATTACTTTTTAACCCCCCTACATCTATGGTCATAGAATATGACCTTTATGATATTTTGGTTTCATAAAGATTATTCTTATGATCTGTTGTGTGATCAACTTTCATAAATGTCCTTTAGGCGTTGAAAGCAAATATATATTCTCTTTTGCTTAAGAAAAAAGGTTTTAAAAGTTTTAGATATATAATCAAACTGTTTAATTGTTACATTCAAATTGTATGCCTTTCAAATTCATTATTACCTTTTTGTCTATTTGAGCTGTCACATTTTAAGAAAGATCTTTACTATAATTGTGATTTTTGTCCAATTCTTCTTGTATTTCAGATAGTTTTTATTTTATGTATTTCCGTATTCTGTTGCTCAATATATTGAGGTTCACGGATGTTATATCTTCTTGGTGTATTGTATGATTTAGCCGTATAGAATATCTCACAAATATAAGTGAATGGTTTTTATTTGAATTTTACTTTTTTGTTGCTGATATTGCCATATGTTTTCTTTTTAACTTGCTTTAGCCTGTAATAGCCTTGTTCATCCCTTTTATAAAGGACAAAATTCCATCTTCTCCTCCCTTTGTGGGGAAAAACCTCAGTTCTTCCCTGCTGTGTCTGTCTTCCCTGTGTGCCTCCTTTACCTTCATAGAAACACTTCACCTCTGACACTTGTGGTCACCATATATATGGATGTTTCTGGCCCAGCCAAGCAATTCTCTGGAACACAAGCTGGGAGTCCTACAATTCAACTCGATTCTGACACTGTCTATGCAGAAATAGCATTAGACCCAGCAGGCTGAGGGCTTGGTCCTACACGACTTCCTGCCGCCCTCTTCAAACTCCAGTTGCAAGTCCAGGTTGTCATCTGTGCCTCTGACCAAACAGTTATAGATGACCCCCTCCCTGGATTTGATTAATTCGCTAGAACAGCTCACTAACTCGGGGGAACACTTAACTTTAAAATCTTACTTTCATCCAGTTTATTAAAGGATGCAGACGAGCATCCAGATGGAAAGGGTGCATAGGATAAGGTATGTGGAAAGGGGTGTACTGCTGTCCCAGCACCTACACCTGCTCACCGACCCAGGAGCTCACTAAACCCTATCAGTTCAGTTCAGTTCAGTTGCTCAGTTGTGTCTGACTCTTTGTGAGTCCATGGACTGCAGCACACCAGGCTTCCCTATCCATCACCAACTATGGAGTTTGCTCAAACTCATGTCCATGGAGTCAGTGATGCCATCCAACCATCTCATCCTCTCGTCCCCTTCTCCTCCTGCCTTTGATCTTTTCCGGCATCAGGGTCTTTTCCAAGGAGTCAGTTCTTTACGTCAGGTGGCCAAAGTATTGGAGTTTCAGCTTCAGCATCAGTCCTTCCAATGAATATTCAGGACTGATTTCCTTTAGGATAGACTGGTTGGCTCTCCTTGCAGTCCAAGGGACTCTCAAGAGTCTTCTCCAACACCACAGTTCAAAAGCATCAGGTCTTCAGTACTCAACCTTCTTTATAGTCCAGTTCTCACATCCATACATGACTACTGGAAAAACCGTAGCTTTGACTAGGTGGACCTTTGTCAGCAAAGAAATGTCTCAGCTTTTTAATATGCTAAGTTGGTCATAGCTTTTCTTCCAAGTAGCAAGCATCTTTTAATTTCATGGCTGCAGTCACCATCTGCAGTGATTTTGGAGCCCCCCAAAATAAGGTCTGTCACTATTTCCACTGTTTCCCCATCTATTTGCCATGAAGTGATGGGACCAGATGCCATGATCTTCATTTTTTGAATGTTGAGTTTTAAGCCAACATTTTCACTCTTGTCTTTCACTTTTATCAAGAGGCTCTTTAGTTCTTCTTTGCTTTCTGCCATAAGGGTGGTGTCATCTGCATATCTGAGGTTATTGATATTTCTCCCACAAATCTTGATTCCAGCTTGTGCTTCATCCAGCCTGGTATTTCTCATGATGTACCCTGCATATAAGTTAAATAAACAGGGTGACAATATACATCCTTGACATACTCCTTACCCAATTTGGAACCAGTCCGTTGTTCCATGTCCAATTCTAACTGTTGCTTCTAAACCCTATACTTTGGAGATTTTCATAGAGGCTTCATCATGTAACCAGGATTGATTAGTAATTCCTTTTTCAGCCCATCTCCTTGTTCAAGAGAATGGAGCGGGGAGAGGTGGGACTAAAAATTCCAAACCTCTCATAGTGACTTGGTCTTTCAGGTGACCAGCCGTAATCCAGGAATCATCTAGGAGCCTGCCCAGAGTTGCCTCATCAGATCAAAAGAAACTCCTGTCACCCAGAAAATTACTTGGGTGTCAAGAACCAAGGTCTAAGACCGATATTAGAGCAAAGGATGCCCCTAGTGTTCTTATCACTTAGGAAACTGCAAGGGTTTTAGGAGCTCTGTGCTGGAATCGGGTATAGAGACTAATACATATTTTCTATTATCTCATACCCACATTTTCAATCATTTTTTTTTAATATTATATGTGTTTCTTATAAGTAGCATATGGTTAGATTAATGCATGTATACACCTCAGTTGGAAGGTCTTTGCAATTAAAGAGAGGATTTTTTTTAATTTATTTATTTTAATTGGAGGCTAATTACTTTACAATATTGTAGTGATTTTTGCCATACATTGACATGAATCAGCCATGGATGTAAATGTGTTCCCCATCCTGAATCCCCCTCCAATCTCCCTCCCCATTAAAGAGAGGGTTTTATAATCATTAATATATTAACATTGGATCCATTTTGCTTTCCCAATATTTACAAGTCTTATCTAGCTTTCTTCTTTTTCTCTTACAAGTTCTATATCCTAGTTTACACATTGTTAATTTACATTTTTTTACAAACATTTAAAATTGGATTCCTCTTCTGCCTTCCCGAATTTTAATTGTAACTTTGACCTCTCTCAACCCTGGTAAGACTTCACCTTTAGTACTGTTTTTGCTTCTGCAGTTGCTTATTCCATCTCCAAGAAATAATCTGGATTTCTAGTCCTGATGACTATTAACTTATATATAAATGATTACATATAGGATAATGTTAATTATTTTATTCCTCTTTTAAGAATTCTCTTTAGCAGCTATAAATTTGATTGCATTGATTATTACTATTTTATAGAATCTTCCTTGTTCTTAAACTTTTTAAAATTCATTTTTAATTTGACTAAAGTACTTCCTTAATAAAGTACTACTTTAATAAAAATGACCAGAGGTGGTATACCTCTTAATTTTTTTCATGTCCAGATGTCTTCTTGTTCCTCCCATACAGGAACTCTGTAAGAGTTATTAGTCCCATGGTCTTGAAGTGTAAAGTGTTACATGGAAAGTCCAATACCAGTCTCATTTTCTCTTGGGTTTTTGTTTTTTTTTTTCCCTTTCGTTCTTTTTTAGCATCTTGAGAATTATGGGATTTCTGTTTATCCTTGGAATCTACAAATTTACCAGGATAACTTTCTAGGTATAGATCCATTTCAATCCCTTCAAAGCATTTGGTGAGCACTTTTATTATTAAAGATTCAAAGCTTTTCAGCACAGTGAATTTTTCTTCTGTTTCTTTGGTTAATAATTCTCCCCATCTTCTTTCATTCTCATCTCCTAGAACACCTATATCTTTTTCCTTTTTTTCATAATTTCCATCATTTTATCGTTTGCTCTATGTTCTGGGGGGATTTCTTCCATTTTCTCATTTTTATTTCAGCAATGATTGCATTCGTTTTTTTTTGTTTGTTTTTTGTTTGTTTTTTTTGCTTCTCGAGATTTTGAGTATTGACAATAATGTTTTTATTTCCAATATTTCTTTTTTGTATGTTTATTTCATTGTTCCTTTTACTTAGTAAATTGCTTTTCTTTATTAATATAATACACCATTGACTCATTAAAAATACAAGTAGGAGTGTTTGAAGTGATCTCTTCTTATATTAACTCCTTTATAGTCAGTCATTCTGTGGGGTGTAACTCTGGTATATTTCTCTACATCCTGCAATTTGTCTCTTTCCAAACCCCAACTGCTCCACAGCCCAGCCTTTCTCCCAACCTCTGCTACTCTCAAAGAGAAATCAATTAGGTTTTCCCAAGAAATCAGTCCGCCAATTACAGTGCAGCTACAACTTGCTGAGGGCTCAGCGTAACCACGTCCAATGTGCTGTGTAGTCTAATATATTTAAGATTATTAAATCTTGTGTTTAATAAACTTATCTCTAAAGGTAATTTCTAGATAGGAATTCTACAAATGCATTGAGCAACGCTAAGGTCAATAAAAACACATACGTAGAGTCTCCAAATGTCTGAATTCTAGAGTGACGTTTTTGAAAAATGTCATTTCCTTGTATAAGTGAATGCACATATGATGGATATTTTTCTTTAAAATACCTTTTCCAACTGAAAAACACTTAGCTAGATTTTTCCTTTACTTAGTTATTCACGTGTGTAATTTAAAAAACCATTCGGCTTCCACTGTTACCAAAAAGGAAAGAGTGCCGTCCCCTGTTCCTGCCCCCGTTCTCCACTCCCCAGAAGCAACCACTTTCAGTTCTTTGGCTGATTCTTTTGATATTTATTCCATATCTCTAAATAACAACTTTACGTTGCTACTTCTTGATATTTCAGTCTCGATCATTGTCTGTTGACATCCACAATACTTATTTTTCATAATCTTACCTGCTGCGTGTGTGAACATGGGCACATGTGCACATACAGACACACACTCACTTCCCATTCCTTATTCTCCCAATACACTGTCGTTTTGGTTGGGTCAGTATTCGGTTTGCCTTGTTATGACTTTATAAATACCTCTACCTTTGTAAATACTCTTCACCTCTGAGCCATATATCACAGCATACCATGATTGCTTTTCCTTTCTTGCACATTTTGTTTTTTTCCTGGAGATAAGTATGTTAATTATAAATTTTTTTGAAGTTTTCCCCTTTCTGTGTAATTTTCTTCAAATAATGTCTTTCCACTTGTGTAAGAGCTCACTGTGTGAACCGCTTTCATCAGATGCCTGTGATCTCTGGCTGCTTGCTGCTATTTAAGAATAATGGCATCAAGAGCTGACAAGAAGCCCCTTGTACATGAGCAGGGCCTGTTGACCAGGGTCTTTGCTGTCTGGTCATTAGGCTAGTCTCTTCTGTCTCAGGCTGCTCAGTTTCCAGAGAACATGATTCTAAATTCTTCTGCTTACAAGGTGTAAGCTGGGAAGCCAGCATTCACCCCTGACTTACGGAAATACCTAATAGGTTGCTTCTTGGTTTTCTCCAGTACCAGCTCCTTTGTTTTGTCCTTGTAGGTCTAACCTTTTAGGTTAAAAATATTCTTTTTATTTATTTTAGTAGGATTTGGGAAGGAAGCAAAATTTGTTTGTTCCTCCATCTTCAATCAAAAGTCTCATTTTCTCTACTGAATCATTTACTTCTTTTTACTCTGTGACTTATGTCTTATTCATTGATCTTGTTCATAGAATCTTGTCAAATCCTTTCTAAAAATCTAGGTGCTACACAATTTACCAAAATTTTTTATCTGCTGTGAAAGTCGTATTTTCAGAGACCAAGTCAGATGAATATTAAAGCACATTCTCACATCAGAATTCAGAAAAACCCTTCAAAAGATTGCTCTTCTACATGAACAACTTTCTAAACCTTCAGAGTGTCCTTTCCCTCTGAGAGATATTCATAATCACAACTTTACTTGCCTGTTTCCTATGAGTTAAATACAGTTTTGATTAGTTTGTAAAAATTCTAATATTAGTCAGTATATACTTGTAGTTGAGTAAATTGTAATGTATTATTTTTGCACACTGAAAATTCTTTCTAATTTGATTGACTCTCATGGTATCTTATTCTCCCTACATCATACTTTATTTCCCACAAAATACACATATTCCTTTCCAGAGTAATCACATTTAACAAGTTCTTGTTTCTTATTTCTCTGAAGAAGCAAAGCAAAGTGGTGAAAAAGTGAAAGTGTTAGTCAGTCAGTCGTGTATGACTCTTTGCAACTCCATGAACTGTAGCTTGCCAGGCTCCTCTGTCCATGGGATTCTCCAGGCAAGAATACTGGAGTGGGTAACCATCTCCTCCAGGGGATCTTCCCAACCCAGGGATCGAACCCTGGTCTCCTGATTTCAGGCAGATTCTTTACAGTCTGAGCCACCAGGGAAGCCCAACCTAGGGTAAAATTTGATATATCAGAGTTTGAAGTTAGATCCTGAAATGTCAGCACAGTGGTAAGTGATTGTAAGAATTCAGTGAGTGATTTTGAAAGGACAGGAAAACACTTCAGAAGGGGAGGGAAGGAAGGCGATAGAGGGAGGAAGGAAAGGGAGGGGAGAGAAAGATTCCTCTGAAAGACTTGTTAAGCTCCTGTTAAGGCAAAGGTTAAAAATTACCTCTCTGTGAGATAGTACTTTTTATAGGACAGTGTTTACAAAACGTTAGTTGTATTAGTTACAAGTTACATTTTTTTTTAAAAAAAAGGACAAAGCCATGATATGTGTAAACCTAGGCATATCTATGGGAGAAGGCAATGGCACCCCACTCCAGTACTCTTGCCTGGCAAATCCCATGGACAGAGGAGCCTGGTAGGCTGCAGTCCATGGGGTCCCTAAGAGTCAGACACGACTGAGTGACTTCACTTTCACTTTCCACTTTCATGCATTGGTGAAGGAAATGGCAACCCACTCCAGTGTTCTTGCCTGGAGAATCCCATGGACGGAGAAGCCTGGTAGGCTGCAGTCCATGGGCTCGCACAGAGTCGGACACGACTGAAGAGACTTGGCAGTGGCAGGCATATCTATGAGGACCCAGGCACACTCAGCCTGACCTGACATTCCAGGCATTTGGGGGTCTGGCACTTTGGAATGCTTGCAAACCTCTTGTCAGAGAATTGGTGAAACAGAGAGGTGCCAGAACATGAAGGGAGTGGAAACAGAAGCTTGTCAGTTCTCTTCCCTGGCAGGGGTGTGGGGGGAGGAAGTGGTTTCATTAGACGGCATTCATGTAAAAGCTGTGCGCAAAAAGAGCTTAACAGAGCCAGCTGCCTTATAGAATCATGCAGGGAAATGGCTTCCAGTTTTTCTCTAATAAAAGAGAAATAAATGCAAATATCTTATGCTAATCTTATGGTTTTCAAGTTATAGACTACTTTTTAAAAGTTCAAGAATATGAAAAATGGGTGGATCAGCAAAATAGCTGACTCGTAAGGACAGTCAGAGTACAGATGTGGTCTGTCCCCATCATGTGAGAAGCTGCAGAGTAGGGTGCTGTGACCCCAGAGCCCTGGACGCCCACATCGGATCTCAGCTCATGGACAGTCCCAGGGGGGATCTGCATCGTTGCACACACTTACAATGGCAAGGAAAAGCAGGACCCTCTGAGGGGTGAATGCTAACAAGGCTGCCCACCTTCTGCAGTGTCCCTGGGGCCATGGAGGCACACCTGCCGTCCGCTGTGGCGGTGTTGGCCCCTGGCCAGTGGGCCGCCTGAATCCCACCACCCAGCAGTGACGCGAGTCCCATCCCCAAGTAGCAGCAGAGGGGCAGGCGTGGGTGTGGGGTTCCCCGTCTGGCAGTGATGAGGTAGTACCCACTCCTCTGCCAGAGCCTTCTCAGAAAAGGCATTAAACACAGCATTCAAATAAGACCCAGAGTCTTAGAACACAGTACCCAAACACATTAGGGTTTTATCTTTCTGGAGGTTGGCAGTTCATAGCTACGCTGTGGCTGTAGGGTACCATCAGGGATTTGTGCAGCTGACGATGGAGCAGGGGGACAGATTATCACACATCAAAGAGGATATATTCTATCAGGGGGTGGTGATGACTGCTCTGAGGAAAAGTTCCACATGTCATGGGGCTAGAGAGTTACAGAGCAAACCTGGTAAGGTGACATTTGAAGAGAACTGTCTTTGTATGGACATCCTGGGGGTGGCCTTCCAGACAGAGGGAACAGCAAAAGCAAAGGTTCTGGGGCAGGAGCATGCTTAGTATTTTGAAGGAACAACAACAAAAAAAGGCCAGCGTGTTTAGAGGAGAAAGCCAGGAGGAACATCAGAGAGGCAAATACGGCTTTGCAGACCTAGTAAAGACTTTAGATTTCACTGTGTGGGATGGGAAGTCCTTGGAAGACTTCGAGTAAAGCAGTGACATTTTCTGACTTAATGTTTTGAAAGGCTTGTTCTGGTTGCTATGTTAAGACTAGGCCATTGCAAAGCAAGGGCAGGAGAAAAAGGCAAGCTGGACTAATTCAGTGGGAGATAGCAGTGATTTGGATCAGGTTGGTAGAAATAGTGACAAATGGGGAGGTTGTGACAGAAAAGCTGATAATATTTAGAAATCATAGACTAGATATGGGGTGAGCAGGAAGAAAATGAGATAGTGGACTTCTGGCCCATCAATTGGAATAATAAGATTGTCATTTATTAAAATAAGGGAGACTGGAGAAAATGCAAGCTTGGTTGGAGATGCCTGTTAAATATCCAAATGAAGCTCAGATAATTGGCTGTATGTTCAGGTCTAGATGTACCTTCCCGCTTTATTACCCTCAGTGTGCTTTATTGTCTGGCATCACCTTATGATTGCAAGATGGTTGAACCACCTCCAGCAGCACATCTGCCTCGAGGAAGGGAGCAGAGGAAGGGCGGTGAGTAAATGCACAACAGCGCTGCCAGCATTTTATTTGGAGCTCCTATGGAAGCCAAAGCGCTGAAATAAAGATGTGGATACAAGTTATTTATTTGGCAGATGAAAGTATGGACTATTAGTTTCCTATGACTGCTGTATCACAAACTTGGTGGTTTAAAACAATCAAAACTTATTCACTCACAATTCTGTGGTCCAAAGATCTGAAATCAGTATCACTGGGCTAAAATCATGGTGTCAGCAGGATTACATTCCCTGTGAGTGCTCTAGGGAGAATCTGTTCCTTGCTTCCCAAGCTTCTGATGACTGCCGGCATTCCTTGGCTTGTGGCTACATCACTCTGATCATTAAGGCCACAGCCTTCACCTCTCTCTCTGGTTCATCTTCATATCCCCTTCTCTTGTGTGTGTCAGATTTCCCTCTGCCTCTTTCTTAGGGCCGACCCAGATAATGTAGGATAATCTCCCCATCTCAAGACACTTAATTTAAACAAAGAACTTTCTTCCAAATAAAATAACATTTATAGGTTTCAGGGATTCAGATCTGATATCTTGGGGGCCATTTTTCAGCCTGTCACCTACAGGATTGAGGAATTGAAACAAGGAAGGGCAAGTTATCAAACCAAGTTATGGCTGAGGGTGACTGGGGCAAAACCCTGATGGGGAAATTCTGAAGCACTGTATAAGTCACACCCCTTAGAGTTATTCCATCCAAGAAGCAAGTGAGAGTTTATACACCAGTAGCCAACAGTTATTGGTTGAAGGTTGCTCCCAGAAGGGCTTCAATTCCCCATCACTTCTGACCTGTCTATCACACAGGAGTCAAAGAGGAAGAGAACCACTCAGGCAAAGAAATGCAGGTTCTGTCCACTGGAAATCAGGCTTAGTGTCTGGAAGTGGTGAGCGTGAGAGATGTGTGGGACATCAACAGCAACTGCTGTGGCCTTCCTTTCAACAGCTTCATGATAACTTCCACTTAGATTTCATAGGCCAGCTTTTGTTACATGGCCAAGCACAGCTTCAGGGGAGACTGGGAGATGTAGCTGTGTCCTCAGCCAGACACAGTTCCATACTGAATAACATACTGGAGCTCTGTTAGCATGGGGGAAAGGGAGGAGGGATGTTGAGGAGACAGCCAGCCACGTAGGCGATAAGGATGGAGGCAGACACGTGGTAAGGATGACTCAGACTAGGGTTTTATCACTGGATATGGTGAGAAGTGGTCAGAATTTAGAGTACTGGAGGCGGTGCCGATAGACTGTTGTTCTGGGGTTTGAGGAAAACACAAATCCGGGATCATGAAGGGTTTTATCTGGAGCAGCTGTAGCAGTGGTGCCCATTAAAGAGATGGACGGACTGGAGTGGGAGCAGGTTTGTGGCACAGAGTAGCAGTGGTGCCCATTAAGGAGATGGACGGACAAGTGGGAGCAGGCTTGTGGCACAGAGTCTCTCACTCTGTTTTGAACTTGTAAAGACTGCCACGCGTATAGATGTCCTGTGGGAAAGTCAGTGTTGACTAGGTAGTTGGATAGTTCAGCAGCTCAAGCTGCAGACACCGATTAGGAAGTTACAGGAACAAGCTGGCACTCAAGTTTCATTAGAAATTTTCACTATTTAGGAAACGGTGTATTTCTTAGTTTTCTAGCATTGGAAAAACAGATTTTATCAGTGTTTGCCTAATACTCTACTGTTAGGATCTAGTGAAATAGCTGGCTGTATTTTTAAATTGAAAAAGAGTAAAATGACTGTCCTCATATGGTACTAACTCTACAGTCTTTCATTAAATAGACCTTTTGGCAGGAGGGAATTTTAATTATCTTAGAGATTGGCTTATGGAATCCAAGCTATGGTTATTGGTGGAAATCAATGATTAAATGTTTAAATAATCAAAAAAAGTACCAAGGGTAATTTTAGATTTTGAAAATGGGATAACAGTATACTTTAGATACAAATTAGATTTGGAGTTTATTCTTTTGCAGTGGCTTAATAAGGTGTCCAGATATACTTTATTTTCAGCCTCTCCCATAGGCTTAAGAAAGGAAATATAAAAAACAAAAAGGAATCTAAGCTAATGCATGTGTAAGCATTTATTTACTATTAATTGCACCATATGTTTCTATATATTAACCTGAAATTATTTTTCAGATAATTATTTAAACTTTAAATAGCAAAATTTGAACCACGTCTTCTAAGTGCCATTCTTCACAAATCTATTTAGAATCAAGCTTAAAAATCACCACCAGCAAATCATTTTCATAGCCTATATGGCAACTGAACATTCTGCTATTTAATTTTTCAGCACTGCTTTATTATAAGACATAGGTTGCAAAAAATAATAAGCTATTTGTATTTTAAGCTGAAAAGAATGAGAATCATAGAGTAGATCTGCAGTAATCGCTTCTGAGGATGGCAAGAAAAATAGACATTTCAGCTGTGCCTTTAGATTCGCAATCAGGTTGATGGAAACAGATAGCCCCAGGTCATTCACCTTAAAACCTAAGTAAAGAAACAAACAGTCGGCCAACCAGAGGTGTAGAATTGGTATAGAATTTAAAGGCTCAAGAGACAGTTTTCTATGACAGTTAACCTGGGGTATCTTCTAATGCACATTAATGAAGTCTCCTTTATGTACAGTTGGGAAGGTCCCCT
>NW_011494928.1:3396771-3410904 GCF_000754665.1 Bison bison bison
TCCCCACAACTTAATCCCTGTGCTACAGGTCAGAAAATGGAGTTTCAGAAGGTGAAATAGATTATCCACAATCTTATGCCTGGTGGAAAGCAGGATCCAGGGAATTCAAAGTGTTTTTTGTTCCCCATCATCACAACTCCCCTTATTTCCACGCACATGCTTTCACCAGGGTCTCTGGTCACATTTGCTTCTGACTCTATAATAACAATGAAGATAAAGAAATAACAATAGTAGCTAAACTTTTTTGAGAGGTATGTCCCCCCTTGCTCTCTCATTCTTATTTAATCACCACAAAAATCCCATGAAATATATTGTCCTCATTTCACAGAGGAGGATCACCAAGTTCACAAAACTGGAAATTGGCGAGTCCAGCATAAGAAAAAAAAAAGAAAAGCATGTTTTCAAAAAAAAAAATGAGAATTAGACTTCTTAAAAAAACATTGAGACTTGAAAGTTGTGACATTGCATTTTATTTCTGTAAACTTCTTTCTTTGATTATTATGATGAAGGCTTTGGGATAAGGCCATTATAGGTACATCTAAGCATGCTTTATTGGAATAGGGGATATATACTTTCTCCACATCCTAACACTAAGCTTATCACAAATGAGAGTGAAGAATGGACTGAATATGAGCCCCCACCTCAGGTATAGAGTAAAAGTAGGCGCTGCAACGCCTCTATGTCAGCAAACCTCATGGTGACAATAAATTACAGTTTTTGGACAACAAAAAAAGTGCTTGAGAAAAAGTTGCTTTAACTATAATATAATAATTAATTTGGAACAAGGGCAACCATGAAGCTATGGCCTGAAGATCATGAGGTGATAAATTTTCCCTTTACTGTTTGAGGAGAGACGATTGGCTAAAGAACAGACTGACACCACAGACACGTCTGTGAAAGTGGGTTCTGGGAGCTCTCCTGGAGCCTCTCCCTTGGGCTTTAATCATGTTTCTGCTGAGCACTGTGTGATGTGCATGTGGGGACTGTGAGCCACCAGAGGAGAGCTAAATTCTGTTTCTTATTATTTTTACCCATTTCTCCTAGCCTCTGGCAGCCACCAGTCTGCTATCCGTATCTATGAACCCAATTTTATATATATATATATCTACATTCCTGGGTCAGGACGATCCGGTGGAGAAGGGAGAGGCTACCCACTCCAGTGTTCTTGGGCTTCCCTGGTGGCTCAGCTGGTAAAGAATCTGCCTGCAATGCAGGAGACCTGCGTTTGATCCCTGGGTTGGGAAGATCCCCTGGAGAAGGGAATGGCTACCCATTCCAGTATTCTGGCCTGGAGAATTCCATGGACTGTATAGTCCATGGGGCCACAAAGAGTTGGACCTGACTGAGTGACTTACACTTTCATTTTCATATCTGTATCTTAGATTCCACATATAAGAGAATATATATAGTATTTGTGTTCCAGTGCCTGACTTATTTCACTTAACATAATACCCTCAAGTTTCGTCCAGATTGTTGTAAATGGCAGGATATCATTCTTCTTTGTAACTGAGTAATGTTCCATTGTGTGTGTGTATGTGAACATGCACACACGTATACCTCATTTTCTTTATCTGTATATCCACCAATGGACATTTAGGTTTTTCCATAACTCGGCTATTGTAAATAATGTTTTCATAAATGAGGATGTGTGTATCTTTTCAAGTTAGTATTTTCATTTTCCTCAGATAAATGCCCAGAAATAGAATTGCTAGATTGTATGATAGTTCTACTTTTAATTTTTTGAGGAAACATCATACTGTATTCCATAGAAACTGTACCAATTTACATTTCCACCAACAGTGTACAAGGGTTCTTTTTTCCATATCCTTTCCTTGTCAATACTTTTTATTTCTAGTCTTTTTGAAATTAGCAATTCTAGCACATGAGGTGATTATCTCATTATGTTTTTAATTTCATTATGTTTAATGATTAATGAGCTAGAGCATCTTTTCATGTGTCTTTGGGCATCTGTATGTCTTTTTTGGAAAAGTGTCTATTCAGATCTTCTCATTTTTTAATCCCTTTTTGTGTATTAAGTTGTATGAGTTCTTGATTTATTTTGGGTATTTGCAAATATTTCCTCCCTTTTTCTTTTGTTGATGATTTCCTTTGCTATACAGAAACTTTTTAGTTTATTGTAGTCCCACTTGTTTATTTTTGCATTTGGTGTGAGATTCCAAAAATCACCATCAAGGCATATGTCAAGGAGCTTTACCACCTATGTTTTCTTTTAGGAATTTTATGGTTTCAGGTGTTACACCCAAGTCTTTAATTCATTTTAAGTTAATTTTTGTGCATGGTGTTACAATGTTGGTCCAGTTTCAATCTTTTGCATGTGGCTGTCCAATTTTCCCAACACCATTTATTGAAAAGACTGTTCTTTCCCCATTATTTGACCGTATATATGTGGATTTATTTCTGGGCTCTCTATTTTGTTCCATTGATCTGTGTGTCTGCTTTTCTGTGAATATCATACTGTTTAAATTATTATAGCTTATAACATAGTTTGAAATTTGAGAGTGTGATGCCTTCAACTTCATTCTTTCTCAAGACTGATTTTTAAGCTATTTAAGGGGTCTCTTATGGTTCTATATAAATTTTAAGATTATTTGTCCTATTTATGTGAAAAATCCCATTGGTATAGGGATTTTGATAGGGATTGCATTGCATCTGTAGATTGATTTGGGTGGTATGGACATTTTAACAATATTCATCCTTCCAATTTGTGAGCATGGGATATCTGTCCATTTCTTTGTATTGTTTTCAATTTCTTTAATGTTTTATAGTTTAAAATATACAGATCTTCCACCTCCTTGATAAATTTATTGCTAGGTATTCTTTTTGATGTAATCATAAATGGAATTGTTTACTTAACTTCTCTTTCTAATATTTCATTATTAGTTTATTTAAATAAGCAAGTTCTTGTGTATTGATGTTGTATCCTGCAACTTTACCAAATTTGTTAGTTTTTGATGTAGTCTTTAGGGTTTTATATATATATAATATATACACACACATATACATATTATGTCATCTGGGTATATTAATAGTTTTACTTCTTCCTTTCCAATTTGGATGCCTTTTATTTCTCTTTCTTGCCTAATTGCTCTGGCTAGGACTTCCAATACTATATTTAATGAAATTGGCAAGAATAGGTATCCTTATTCCTGGTCTTAGAGGAAAAGATTTCGGGTTTTCACCATTGAGTATGATGTAGGCTTATCATATGTGGCCTTTACTATGTTGAAGTACGTTCCCTCTATACCCACTTTGTTGAGGGATTTTGTCATAAATGGATGTTGAATTTTGTCAAATGCTTTTTCTGCATCTGTGTATTGAGATGATCACATGATTTTTCCCTTTATTTTGTCTCTGTGACATGTCACAATGACTGGTATGTGGCTGTTGAACCATCCTTGCATCTCACTTGGTCACAGTGTATGCCTGTTGAATTTAATGTTTTGTTGAGGATTTTTGCATCTGTGTTCACCAGGTAATTTTCTTTTCTTGTGGCATTCTTACCTGGTTTCAGTATCAGAGTAATGCTGGCTTCATAAATGAGTTTGGAAGAGTTCCATCCTTTTTTTTTTTTTTTAAGAGTTTGAGAATGATGGTATTTTTGACTGTTTGGTAAACGTCACCAGTGAAGCAATCTGGTTCCAGACTCTTGTTTGTTGGGAGGTTTTGAATTACTGATCCAATCTCCTTATTAGCAGTCAGTCTGTTTAGCTTTTTTATTTCATTATGATTCAGTCTTGGTAGATTGTATGTTTCTAGGAATTTATCTATTTCTTCTAGGTTGTCCAATTTGCTAATTTATAATTGTTCATAGTAGTCTCATGTTCTGTTTATTTCTGTGTAATATGTGTTGTTGGGCTTCCCTTGTGGCTCAGCTGGGAAAGAATCTGGCTGCAATGTGGGAGAGCTGAGTTCGATCTCTAAGTTGGGAAGATCCCCTGGAGAAGGGAAAGGCTACCCACTCCAGTATTCTGGCCTGGAGAACTCCATGGACTATAGAGTCCATGGGATTGCAAAGAGGCAGACATGACTGAGCGCCTTTCACTGACTTCACTTCACAATATCTGTTGTAATTTCTGTTGTAATAGCTCCTCTTTCATTTCTGATTTTATTTGAGTCCCTCTCCTTTTTGTCGGTGAATCTAGCTAGAGGGTTGTCAATTTTATTTATCTTTTCAAAGAACCAGCTCTTAGTTTCATTGATCTTATTTACTTACTCTCTTTTAACCCTTATTTTACTTATTTCTGCTCAAATCTTTTTATTCTATTTCTTCTAGTTTTTTTTTTCCTCTATTTCCGTGAGGTGTAAAGTTAGATTATTTATTTGAGCCTTTTTGTTTCTTGAAGCTAAGTATCTATCATGGTAAACTTCCCTCTTAGAACTACTTTTGCTGCATCCCATAGATTTGGAAAGTTGTGTTTTCACTTTCGTTTGTCTCAAGGTATTTTTTTTGTTCCTCTTTTTATGTCTTCCTTGAACCTTTGGCTGTCCAGTGGCATCTTGTATAACGTCCACATATTTGTGAATTTTCCGGTTTTCCTTGTGTAATAAATTTCGAGTTTCATACCGTTGTGGTCAGAAAAGCTGCTTGATGTGGTTTCAGCCTCTTTAAATGTAGCGAGCTTGTTCTGTGGCCTAACATATAACATAGCTTGGGGATATTGAGAAGAATGCATTTCTGTTGCTTTTGGATCGAGTGTTTTGTAAATATTTGTGATCTCAAATGCTGTTAAAGGCCGATGTGTTTTAGTTGATTATCTGTCCTGTGTATCCATTGATGTAAATGTAGAGTATTATAGTCTCCTGCTGTTGGTGTATTGCTGTCAATTTCCCCTTTAGGTCTGTTGATATTTGCTTTAGTTAGATGCTCCTCTGTGGGCTGTGTAAATATTTGCAAACATTACATCTTCTTGTTGGATCGACTTCTTATTCATTGTATAATGCCCTTCTTTGTCTCTTGTTACAGTCTTTGTTTTAAAGTCTATTTTGTCTGATAAAAATATAGCTATTCCAACTTTTTTTTTTGTAGTTTCCATTTGCATGAGATCTCTTTTTCCATCCCTTCACTTTCAGTCTATATGTGTCCTTACATCCAAAGTGAGTCTCTTGTAGGCAGCATATAGATGGGTCTTATTTTCTTATCTATTCATCCACTCTGTGTCTTTTTTTCTTCACTCTGTGTCTTTGGATTAGAGAATTTAGTCCATTTGCATTTAAAGTGATTATTGATAGCTGTGCACGTACTGTCATTTTGTTAATAGTTTTCTGACTGTTTTTGTGTTTCCTGTCTGTTCCTTTCTTCTTCTTTTGCTGTCTTCCTTTTTTGAGTTGATGACTTTCTTTCAGTTCAGTTCAGTCACTCAATCCTGTCCGACTCTTTGCGACCCCATGAACTGCAGCATGCCAGGCCTCCCTGTCCATCACCAACTCCTGGAGTTCACTCAGACTCATGTCCATCGAGTCGGTGATGCCATACAGCCATCTCATCCTCTGTCGTCCCCTTCTCCTCCTGCCCCCAATCCCTCCCAGCATCAGAGTCTTTTCCAATGAGTCAACTCTTCGCATGAGGTGGCCAGAGTACTGAAGTTTCAGCTTTAGCATCATTCCTTCCAAAGAAATCCCAGGGCTGATCTCCTTCAGAATGGACTGGTTGGATCTCCTTGCAGTCCAAGGGACTCTCAAGAGTCTTCTCCAACATCACAGTTCAAAAGCATCAATTCTTTGGCCCTCAGCTTTCTTCACAGTCCAACTCTCGCATCCATACATGACCACTGGAAAAACCAGAGCCTTTACTAGACGGACCTTTGTTGGCAGAGTGATGTCTCTGCTTTTGAATATACCATCTAGGTTTGCCAGTATGCTTATATTTCTTTACCTTTTATATATTTACTGGAGTTTTTTTGCTTTGTGGTTATCATGAGGTTTGCATATTAACAATTTATATCTATAACAATTGATATAAAGTTGTAAATAACTTAAGTTTGATACCACTGTAAAGCTTAACCTTCATACTCTTCCCTCTGCTGCATGTCATGTTTTTGATGTCACAGTTTACATTTTTTCATCTTGTCTATCCCTTAATTAGGAGAAGGCAATGGCACCCCACTGCAGTACTCTTGCCTGGAAAATCCATGGACGGAGGAGCCTGGTAGGCTGCCGTCCATGGGGTCGCTAGGATTCCGACATGACTGAGCGACTTCACTTTCACTTTCACTTTTTACTTTCATGCATTGGAGAAGGAAATGGCAACCCACTCCAGTGTTCTTGCCTGGAGAATCCCAGGGACGGGGGAGCCTGGTGGGCTGCTGTCTATGGGGTCGCACAGAGTCGGATACGACTGAGGCGACTTAGCAGCAGTAGCAGCAGCATCCCTTAATTATTGAAATCATATTTTTGTGGTTTGTGTTTTTAAATCTTCATGCTAGCTTTATAAGTGATTAACCCACTACCTTTACTATATATTTACCTTTCCAGCGAGATTTATTATTTCAAACGTGTACTTGTTAGTGATCAGTGCCCTTTCTTTTCAGCTTAGAGAATTTCCTTTAACATTTCTTGTCAGGTCAGTTTAGTGGTGATGAATTCCTTTAGCTTTTCTGGAAAACTCTGTATGTTTTCTCAATGATAACTCTGCCAGTTGGTTTTCTTTATTGAAAATTTTTTCCTTTACTACTTTGAATATATTGTGCCATTATATATTTAGTACAGCTAAATAATAGTAATATACCTAAGACAAATAATATGTTAATACAGTTTAAAAATGAGTTTTATTGAAACATTTTGGAAAGGTTAAAATCTGATAAGATTGCTCATCAGTTTTTTCGAAACTCATTTTCTTAGGCTTATCCACGGTGCATGAAGCAGTCTCCTCTTTATTCCTTCTCCGTGCTTCCTTTCCCCTCTCTCCTTTCTCCATGGTGACTTCTATATTTGTCTTTTAAGCCAAATCCCCTCTTCTCTTTCCCAAGCTAAAGATCCATTTCTGTCATATATCTCTCGTGTCCTGAACTAAGCTCACTCTTTTTTTAAATAAACAACCTGATATCCACTTCTGTTTTCCCAATTGTTGATGGATGGACTACATTTCAGGTTGCCTAGAACTGTCACTGTTTGTATCTGTTGTCCTGAAATAATAATTAATAGTTACCCTTTCACTTTTAAAATTATCCTGGGTTAATAACAAATCATATGTCACCATAGCTATCTGTCTGATTAAGTTCTGCCTTTTAAGAACCAGCCCTTCAGCCACTGTTAAAGGACTTTGGAGTGGCAGGCATGTCCATGAGTCTTACCCCAGCTCCTGTTTCTCTCTCCACATCCATCCCCCTGCCGTTCCTCCCTGACACACTTGCCCCTACTTCCTCCGTTTATATCATCAGCTTTCTATTTTGCTGTCCATCTCCAAGTAATGATGTCCTGATTGTTTTAACTCTAGGATCCTCAGACTGGTATGTTACCCTACGAGTCTCAGTGCGCCCCTCCCTTTCTGGCTTAACGCCTTTAGACCCCTAGCCTTCCTCAGAACCCTGCACTTGTGAATCGCTCCCACGGATAAGCCCAATAGTTAGGGCAAGGGTTTACCTGCCTTACGCAGTGTATTAGACACAGTCCACCCAGTCTCCAGTGCTGAAAGCCTTAGAGAAATGACTTTTTTCTCATTCAGCTCCTCAGTCAACTTTTATAAAGTTGGAATAAGATCTGCTTTATGGGATATTGTGAGGATTCATGAGAGGAAGTACAGCAGAGTAATTAGCATAGTGTTAGCATTTAGCTAAAGAAAGAAATGAAAATATAAATGTTAGTGTCCAGACAATGAAGGAGGCTAAACTAGTCCTTTGTCTTTTATTTTAAAGTTCACTAGATTTAGGAGCAAATATTGATACTGAGGGGGCTTCCCTGGTGGCTTAATGTTAACAAATCTGCCTGCAATGCTGGAGACGTCCTGCAATGAGGGTGACAGGGGTCTGATCTCTGGGTGGGGAAGATCCCCTAAAGAAGGAAATGGCAACCCACTCCAGTATCCTTGCCTGGGAAATCCCATGGACAGAGGAGCCTGATGGGCTACAGTCCATGGGGTCGCCAGAGTCGGACACGACTTAGCAGCTAACCAACACCAAACAGCATGTACTTGATGCCTTTGTTACCAATGCAGAACCTGGTGTCTGTCCTAGACTTGCTGAATCTGATCAGTGGGGGTGTGATAGACGATTCTCTCCAATCTGTGCAAGGTGTGCAAACACCGAGTGGGTAGTTGAACTAGAGGACTTGTAAAAGTCCTCCCACCCTGAAGTCTAATATTCTTACTTTTGTATAGCATAGTCATACCCAGGAAATAAACCCTTCATTCATTTATTTCACAGTATTGGTTGAGTGGCTCATAGCAATGCCACTTTCTTCTTTAGGCCTGTGTTTTACTCCCACAGGCATGGCTCCCTCCTAGATGCCCGGGAGATAGTAATGGAGAACACTTGTTTGTTGACTCAGAGATTCGCTGAGCGCCTGCCATGTACTGCAGCGCTGTGCCCAGCCTTGGTGAGGTGGTGATGAGCAAGACTGACAGAGCCCCTTCCCTTCAGAGTTTACACCAGCAGAAAAAATAAACCAATTGTGTTTACAGTAAAGGGGATACATGTTGTTACGAAAAAGAAAATGGTGTGAAAACCATTCTTTTTGTTCTGTTGTTTTTCCCCACATCAGAATTCCAATTAAAATCCAGTCACATTATTCATAGAGGAATTAGTAATTCCTCTCCTCAGACTGGTTTTAGGTTTTAAGTAAAAACTGAGAGCCTTTGGGCCCTAGCCCAGGAATACTGGAAGACTCAGGATGCATTTTTGTACTTAAAACCGCTCTGGTGTCACAACTGGTATGAAGGCTGTTAAATAAGCCAGTCAAAGGTACATCCCTTGTTCAGGTTGACTCTGGGTATTTTAGAAAGGGATTCCAGAAGTTCTGAGTCCTTTGAGTTCATGTACCTGTTTCAAACCTTATCGCAACAGAGCTCATTTGTACTACATTTTTCAAGGAAGTTCTTATTCAAAACATGAAGATGTTGTTAATGTAGACCCTGCAGTAACTGCAATAGTAACAAAAAAGTCCACCAACTCTGTTATCAGTGTTCCTTATCACCACTGTCCTCAGCACTTTAATAGAGAAAATGAAAATTTTCAACTTTGCATGTTACATTACAAACAAAACCATAACTAAACAGAGAGAGGAAGAAGAAAAAACACCCTGTCTTTTGCTGTGGATACAGGAAGGCACTTAATTTAGAAGCAGCTGTCTAGGATCTAGTTCTGGCTGTTCCATTAATCAGTGTGTGACCTCGATGGGTCTGGGCTTCAGTTTTTTAAAATGCTAAATGATCCTTAATTAGCCCTAAAATTCTCATTCAATGAAACTAGATGGAGGAAATGGTGTCATTTTATACTTGCCTCTCCTGCCTTCCTCCCAGCTACACAAATACGTCAGAAGCCCCATCACCACTGAACAGATGGATACTGAAGCAACTTGCTTCTCTAACCTGGACGTTTGTGCGTGCCTTAAGCTGAAGCCTGAGACCTCGACGTCTACCTGCTTATCTGGACTGAATGAGTGAACTGACACCAGGTCCTTGGGGAGTGCTGCGCTTCTCGGAAGGAGAGCCCTGCCCTGGGAGCACTCACAACCTCAGCAAGTCTCAGCCTCAGTAATGCTAGTTCGCAGCAAGGGTCCTGTTTCAAACACCGTAGACCTTCCTAGGACCAACTATTCCTACGTTTCTGACTAATAATATCTGCACTGTCTAAAATCTTACATTACCCTGCCCACATCTGCCCAGTCAGCTTTCTTCCAGCAGACATCACCGGCCAGATGGCATCAAGCTTCTGTCCTGAAGGAGCAGCAGTGTAGCCCAGGTGCCTGTGAACCTGGTCCTGCCTCGCCTGGGTCTGTTCCTCTGCCCCTGGCAGGCCTTGTGAAGCCCCAGTTACCTGCCATCAAACCTCCTCAGGTTATGATAAGCACATAGGCATATGTAAGAGGTACATGTAAGAGGATGGAATTATTTTCTAAATATTTATGTATTTATTTGTTTTTGGCTGCATTAGGTCTTAGTTGCAGCATGAGGTCTCAGTAGTTGTGATTCATGGGCTTTAGTAGCCCTGCTGTATGTGAGATCTTAGTTCCCAGACCAGGGATCAAACTCGCATCCCCTGCATTGCAAGATGGATTCTTAAGCACTGGACCATGAGCGAATTCCCTGGGATTATTTGTTAGAATTCTCCTCAAATTAGCCCACTCTAAAATTTATTATTTTTCAGTTCAGTTCAGTTCAGTAGCTCAGTCGTGTCTGACTCTTTGCGACCCCATGAATCTCAGCACGCCAGGCCTCCCTGTCCATCACCAACTCCCGGAGTTCACCCAAATTCATGTCCATCGAGTCGGTGATGCCGTACAGCCATCTCATCCTCTGTCGTCCCCTTCTCCTCCTGCCCCCAATCCCTCCCAACATCAGGGTCTTTTCCAATGAGTCAACTCTTCACATGAGGTGGCCAAAGTATTGGAGTTTCAGCCTCAGCATCAGTCCTTCCAGTGAACACCCAGGACTGGTGTCCTTTAGGATGGACTGGTTGGATCTCCTTGCAGTCCAAGGGACTCACAAAGGTCTTTTCCAACACCACAGTTTAAAAGCATCAATTCTGCAAATTAACTTTATTTACTGTGGCCTTATTTCTGATGTAATCCAGCGATACATAGGAAGAGAAATGCAGATTATAACTATCAATATATTAACTTTATCAATATATTGCATTAAATTATGGCACAGCTGTACTTTTTTAAATGCCAGTGAAAAGTATATACTCTGTTAGCTCTGAAATTAGCTTTTAGTTTTAATTTAAAATGTTAACCTCTAATTTTCAGAATTCTTCCTATTTAAATAATTGAAAATTTTGAGAAAATAATGATCAAGATATTTAAAGCAAAATCATAAGTTTTCTTGTTCTCACATTTCAGTCTTTTAAAATATATTTCACTTTTCTACAATTGCCAGAGCTTCTCCTTGTGAGGCAGAGCTTCAGGAATTAATGGAGCAAATTGACATCATGGTAAACAACAAAAAATTGGATTGGGAAAGGAAGATGCGGGCTCTGGAGACGCGATTAGATCTTCGGGATCAAGAGTTGGCAAATGCACAGACGTGTCTGGAACAGAAAGGTCAAGAGGTACTGTGTAGCTGTGTTAATAAATTGTTCATTCCTCAGACTGTTATAAATAGTGCTAGTTCCGTCAGAATGCATTTTTCATTACACATACTTTGTATAGGCATCAGCAATAGCTTGAAATGCCCTGAAATTCTGTCACAATGTGCTAAATGTATGTGTTCTATCAAATAAGTGGCAAGCAGAGCCTAAACCTATAGAAATTTGCCGATGCAGACAGACAGAGTCCAGTAGATGCCATCTAGGAAAGTAAACATTTGACATGTATGTGAATACTGTTTTCAAGCAAGGATGTCATTGCTTTTGTTGCTACAGAAACAAAGTAGCCATCAGAGCTGTGCCTTTGGAGCAGGCAGAGTTCAGGAGCATTTGCCTTTTCTCATCTGCTAGAAAAGTCTTTCCTAAAAGAAGTGAAAGATAAAGCCTTGATTGTAGATCAAGAGAGAAGAGAGTTCGGTGAGGGGGGTATATGTATGCCTGGGTGCCCACATGGCTCAGTGATACAGAACCTGCCTGCCAATGCACGAGACACAAGAGACGCAGGTTTGATCCCTGGGTTGGGGGGATCTCCTGGAATAGAAAATGGCAACCCACTCCAGTATTCTTGCCTGGAGAATCCCATGGACAGAGGAGCCTGGTGGGCTACATACACTCCATAGAGTTGCAAAGAGTCAGACCTGACTGAGTGACTGAGCACGTGCACCGCTTAGGAGGAGTGTCCTGGGCCCGGGGAGCCTGCTTGCAGCCAAGCTAGTGAAGCTAGAGGGATGTCTGAGTGCTCTCGGGCCTGCTGCGGAGTTCAGCAAAGTCATACACTTCACCTAACGTGGACTTTCATGTCTGAGTTTTCTTTGGGACCAGGCGTAAGGCAGGTTTACTCATCATATGCTAATAACTAAAACGTCAGCAGTCAACTTGTTCCACAGCTGTTTTTCTACCTCTGCTGGACTCAGTAGAACTTAACTTTTTGTCTTGGTTGACTATGTTATTGTTTGGCCCAGTTAACGTGGTTATCAGTAGAGGCGGGTCATGAGATTGCACATGCAAGGGACTACTTTCTGACTTTTGGTCCTGTCACAACCCAGATGTGCAAAGAAGCCTCACGTGCTGTTTAAGCAGACAAATTCTGTGAGCCAAATCCCTATGAACTCCTCTTAGACATTTTTTCTTTTTATGTTTTTTACTTTGCTGGGTCTTTTTTGCTGCTCCGGCGCTTTTTCTAGCTGTGGCGAGCCGGGGCTACTCTTGACTGCACCAGCTCCTCATTGTGGTGTCTGCTCCTGTTGCAGGGCACAGCCCCTGGGCCCATGGGCTTCAGTAACTGCAGCATGAGGCTCTGCAGTTGCTCATTGCGGTGTCTGCCCCTGTTGCAGGGCACAGCCCCTAGGCACACGGGCTTCAGTAACTGCAGCATGAGGCTCTGCAGTTGCTCATTGCGGTGTCTGCTCCTGTTGCAGGGCACAGCCCCTAGGCGCACAGGCTTCAGTAACTGCAGCATGAGGCTCTGCAGTTGCAGAGCCCGGGGTCTCGAGCGTGGGCTCGGTAGTTGTGGTGCAGGGGTTTAGTTGCTCTGCAGCACATGGAATTTTTCCAGACCAGGAGTTGAACTCATGTTCCCTGCATTGTCTGGTGGATTCTTACCCACCGCACCACCAGGGAAGTCCTATTTTTCTTTTCACTTTGTTAGTTTTTAATTTAAAAAAAAAAAGGTAACAATTATTCCATAACACCACTACAACAGAGCTCCCGTTGAAGGCAGCAGAGCCTGAAATAAAGGCTGAAATGTGTTGGCAGGAGTTCTGCTGCAAGAGTGATGACATAATGCTCCCAAAAAGACAATGTGAAGTAGATTTTGAATCTTGCTTTAATGTGCAGTAAGAAGACTCAAGATCTATACCATACTGTGCTAATGTGTACCCAGTGGAATAGCCCTAGCAACATCTGGTTTTTGTGAATTTAATTATTAATGACTATTCTAAGATTTTGCCAGGCAAGATTTAGAAAAATTAAAATTTTTTATTCTTAATGCAGGTGGGTTTACTTAGACAGAAGTTGGACAGTTTGGAAAAATGTAACTTAGCAATGACTCAGAATTACGAAGGACAACTACAAACCCTGAAAGCTCAAGTAAGAAAACTTATTACAATTTAGTATCATGTTTTGATATGTGTTTTGACCTATAAAGTGTTGTTAATTTTGCTAAAGACCTCTTGATGAAAGTGAAAGAGGAGAGTGAAAAAGTTGGCTTAAAGCTCAACATTCAGAAAACGAAGATCATGGCATCTGGTCCCATCACTTCATGGCAAATAGATGGGGAAACAGTGGAAACAGTGTCAGACTTTATTTTTTTGGGCTCCAAAATCACCGCAGATGGTGACTGCAACCATGAAATTAAAAGACACTTACTCCTTGGAAGGAAAGTTATGACCAACCTAGATAGCATATTCAAAAGCAGAGATATTACTTTGCCAACAAAGGTCCGTCTAGTTAACGCTATGGTTTTTCCAGTGGTCATGTATGGATGTGAGAGTTGGTCTGTGAAGAAAGCTGAGCACTGAAGAATTGATGCTTTTGTTTAATTTTCTTTTTTTTTAAATTTATTTTAATTGGAGGCTAATTACTTTACAATATTGTATTGGTTTTGCCATATATCAACATGAATCCGCCACGGGTGTACACGTGTTCCCCATCCTGAACCCCCCTCCCATCTCCCTCCCTGTACCATCCCTCTGGGTCATCCCAGTGTACCAGCCCCAAGTATCCTGTATCCTGCATTGAACCTGGACTGGCAATTCGTTTCTTATATAATATTATACATGTTTCAATGCCATTCTCCCAAATCATCCCACCCTCTCCCTCTCCCACAGAGTCCAAAAGACTGTTCTATACATCTGTGTCTCTTTTGCTGTCTCTC
>NW_011494928.1:3411004-3412234 GCF_000754665.1 Bison bison bison
GGATCGCAGCCATTCTGACTGGCGTGAAATGGTACCTCATTGTGGTTTTGATTTGCATTTCTCTGATAATGAGTGATGTTGAGTACCTTTTCATGTGTTTGTTAGCCATCTGTATGTCTTCTTTGGAGAAATGTCTATTTAGTTCTTTGGCCCACTTTTTGATTGGGTCATTTATTTTTCTGGAGTTGAGCTGTAGGAGTTGCTTGTATATTTTTGAGATTAGTTGTTTGTCCATTGCTTCATTTGCTATTATTTTCTCCCATTCTGAAGGCTGTCTTTTCACCTTGCTTATAGTTTCCTTTGTTATGCAGAAGCTTTTAATTTTAATTAGGTCCCATTTGTTTATTTTTGCTTTTATTTCCAATATTCTGAAGGATCCTGCTGTGATGTATGTCGGAGAGTGTTTTGCCTATGTTCTCCTCTAGGAGTTTTATAGTTTCTGGTCTTACGTTTAGATCTTTAATCCATTTAGAGTTTATTTTTGTGTATGGTGTTAGAAAGTGTTCTAGTTTCATTCTTTTACAAGTGCTTGACCAGTTTTCCCAGCACCACTTGTTAAAGAGCTTGTCTTTTCTTCATTGTATATGCTTGCCTCCTTTGTCAAAGATAAGGTGTCCATAGGTGTATGGATTTATCTCTGGGCTTTCTATTTTGTTCCATTGGTCTATATTTCTGTCTTGTGCCAGTATCATACTGTCCTGATGACTGTGGCTTTGTAGTAGAGCCTGAAGTCAGGCAGATTGATTCCTCCAGTTCCATTCTTCTTTTTTAAGATCGCTTTGGCTATTCGAGGTTTTCTGTATTTCCATACAAATTGTGAAATTATTTGTTCTAGCTCTTGTGAAAAATACCATTGGTAGCCTGATAGGGATTGCATTTAATCTATAGATTGCTTTGGGTAGTATACTCATTTTCACTATATTGATTCTTCTGACCTATGAACATGGTATACTTCTCCATCTATTAGTGTCCTCTCTGATTTCTTTCACCAGTGTTTTATAATTTTCTGTATATAGGTCTTTAGTTTTTTTAGGTAGATATATTCCTAAGTATTTTACTCTTTTCATTGCAATGGTGAATGGAATTGTTTCCTTAATCTCTCTTTCTATTTTCTCATTATTAGTGTATAGGAATGCAAGGGATTTCTGTGTGTTCATTTTATATCCTGCAACTTTACTATATTCATTGATTAGCTCTAGTAATTTTCTAGTGGAGTCTTTAGGGTTTTCT
>NW_011494928.1:3412334-3413526 GCF_000754665.1 Bison bison bison
CCTTTTATTTCTTTTTCTGCTCTGATTGCTGTGGCCAAAACTTCCAAAACTATATTGAATAGTAGTGGTGAGAGTGGGCACCCTTGTCTTATTCCTGACTTTAGGGGAAATGCTTTCAATTTTTCACCATTGAAGATAATGTTTGCTGAGGGTTTGTCACATATAGCTTTTATTATGTTGAGGTATGTTCCTTCTATTCCTGCTTTCTGGAGAGTTTTTATCATAAATGGATGTTGAATTTTGTCAAAGGCTTTCTCTGCATCCGTTGAGATAGTCATGTGGCTTTTATTTTTCAATTTGTTAATGTGGTGTATTACGTTGATTGATTTGCAGATACTGAAGAATCCTTGCATCCCTGAGATAAAGCCCACTTGGTCATGGTGTATGATCTTTTAATGTGTTGTTGGATTCTGCTTGCTAGAATTTTGTTAAGGATTTTTGCATCTATGTTCATCAGTGATATTGGCATGTAGTTGTCTTTTTGTGTGGCATCTTTGTCAGGTTTTGGTATTAGGGTGATGGTGGCCTCATAGAATGAGTTTGGAAGTTTACCCTCCTCTGCAATTTTCTGGAAGAGTTTGAGTAGGATAGGCGTTAGCTCTTCTCTAAATTTTCGGTAGAATTCAGCTGTGAAGCCATCTGGACCTGGGCTTTTGTTTGCTGGAAGATTTCTGATTACAGTTTCAATTTCCATGCTTGTGACGGGTCTGTTAAGATTTTCTATTTCTTCCTGGTTCAGTTTTGGAAAGTTGTACTTTTCTAAGAATTTGTCCATTTCTTCCACATTGTCCATTTTATTGGCATATAATTGCTGATAGTAGTCTCTTATGATCCTTTGTATTTCTGTGTTGTCTGTTGTGATCTCTCCATTTTCATTTCTAATTTTATTGATTTGACTTTTCTCCCTTTATTTCTTGATGAATCTGGCTAATGGTTTGTCAATTTTATTTATCCTTTCAAAGAACCAGCTTTTGGCTTTGTTGATTTTTGCTATGGTCTCTTTTGTTTCTTTTGCATTTATTTCTGCTCTAATTTTTAAGATTTCTTTCCTTCTACTAACCCTGGGGTTCTTCATTTCTTCCTTTTCTACTTGCTTTAGGTGTAGAGTTAGGTTATTTATTTGACTTTTTTCTTGTTTCTTGAGGTGTGCCTGTATTGCTATGAACTTTCCCCTTAGCACTGCTTTTACAGT
>NW_011494928.1:3414011-3415458 GCF_000754665.1 Bison bison bison
TTTGAACTGTGGTGTTGGAGAAGACTCTTGAGAGTCCCTTGGACTGCAAGGAGATCCAACCAGTCCATTCTGAAGGAGATCAGCCCTGGGATTTCTTTAGAAGGAATGATGCTAAAGCTGAAACTCCAGTACTTTGGCCACCTCATGCAAAGAGTTGACTCATTGGAAAAGACTCTGATGGTGGGAGGGATTGGGGGCAGGAAGAGAAGGGGACGACAGAGGATGAGATGGCTGGATGGCATCACTGAATCGATGGACGTGAGTCTGAGTGAACTCCGGGGGTTGGTGATGGACAGGGAAGCCTGGCATGCTGTGATTCATGGGGTCGCAGAGAGTCGGACACAGCTGAGCCACTGAACTGAACTGAACAGGTTTTGGGTTGTTGTGTTTTCATTTTCTTTTGCTTCTATGCATATTTTGATTTCTTTTTTTATTTCTTCTGTGATTTGTTGGTTATTCAGCAGCGTGTTGTTCAGCCTCCATATATTGGAATTTTTAATAGTTTTTCTCCTGTAATCATGCTTGGAATGATTTCAATTTTTTTGAGTTTACCAAGGCTAGATTTATGGCCCAGGATGTGTTCTATCCTGGAGAAGGATCCATGTGCACTTGAGAAAAAGGTGAAATTCATTGTTTTGGGGTAAAATGTCCTATAGATATCAGTTAGGTCTAATTGGTCTATTGTATCATTTAAAGTTTGTGTTTCCTTGTTAATTTTCTGTTTAGTTGATCTATCCATAGGTGTGAGTGGGGTATTAAAGTCTCCCACTATTATTGTGTTATTGTTAATTTCCCCTTTCATACTTGTTAGCGTTCGTCACATTGCGGTGCTCCTATGTTGGGTGCATATATATTTATAATTGTTATATCTTCTTCTTGGACTGATCCTTTGATCATTATGTAGTGTCCTTCTTTGTCTCTTTTAACAGCCTTTGTTTTAAAGTCTATTTTATCTGTTATGAGTATTGCTACTCCTGCTTTCTTTTGGTCTCTTTTTGCATGGAATATTTTTTTCCAGCCCTTCACTTTCAGTCTGTATGTGTCCCCTGTTTTGAGGTGGGTCTCTTGTAGACAACATATATAGGGGTCTTGTTTTTGTATCCATTCAGCCAGTCTTTGTCTTTTGGTTGAGGCATTCAACACATTTACGTTTAAGGTAATTATTGATAAGTATGATCCCATTGCCATTTAATTTATTGTTTTGGGTTTGAGTTTATACACCTTTTTTGTGTTTCCTGTCTAGAGAAGATCCTTTAGCATTTGTTGAAGAGCTGGTTTTGTGTGCTGAATTCTCTCAGCTTTTGCTTGTCTGTAAAGCTTGATTTCTCCTTCATATTTGAATGAGATCCTTGTTGGGTACAGTAATCTGGGCTGTAGGTTATTTTCTTTCATCACTTTAAGTATGTCTTGCCATTCCCTCCTGGCCTGAAGAGTTTCTATTGAAAGA
>NW_011494928.1:3415908-3416411 GCF_000754665.1 Bison bison bison
ATTGACTCTTTTTTATTTCTTCTAGGTCCTTGTTAAACCTTTCTTGCATCTTCTCAATCCTTGTCTCCAGGCTATTTATCTGTGATTCCATTTTGATTTCAAGATTTTGGATCATTTTCACTATCATTATTTGGAATTCTTTATCAGGTAGATTCCCT
Organism: Bison bison bison; assembly: GCF_000754665.1. NCBI lineage: Eukaryota > Metazoa > Chordata > Mammalia > Artiodactyla > Bovidae > Bison > Bison bison. The sequence continues at coordinate 3,416,067 of NW_011494928.1, forward strand.
GTCTCTTCCTCTTTTGTTGGTTTGGTGGGCATTTATCCTGTTCCTTTACCTGCTGGGTATTCCTCTGTCTCTTCATCTTGTTTATATTGCTGAGTTTGGGGTGTCCTTTCTGTGTTCTGGCAGTTTGTGGAGTTCTTTTTATTGTGGAGTTTCCTCACTGTGGGTGGGGTTGTATGGGTGGCTTGTCAAGGTTTCTTAATTAGGGAAGCTTGTGTCAGTGTTCTGGTGGGTGGAGCTGGATTTCTTCTCTCTGGAGTGCAATGAAGTGTCCAGTAATGAGTTATGAGATGTCAGTGGTTTTGGAGTAACTTTGGGCAGCCTGTATATTGAAGCTCAGGGCTGTGT
>NW_011494928.1:3416511-3427979 GCF_000754665.1 Bison bison bison
CTCTGGAACTTGTTGGCCCTTGGGTGGTGCTTGGTTTCAGTGTAGGTATGTTGGCGTTTGATGAGCTCCTGTCAATTAATGTTCCCTGGAGTCAGGAGTTCTCTGGTATCCTCAGGATTTGGACTTAAGCCTCCTGCTTCTGGTTTTCAGTCTTATTTTTACAGTAGTCCCAAGACTTCTCCTCCTATACAGCACCGTTGATAAAACATCTAGTTAAAGATGAAAAGTTTCTCCACGGTGAAGGACACCCAGAGAGGTTCACAGAATTACATGGAGAAGAGAAGAGGGAGGAGGGAGTTAGAGGTGACCCGAATGAGATGAGGTGGAATCAAAAGAAGAGAGAGCAAGCTAGCCAGTAATCATTTCCTTATGTGTGCTCCACAGTCTGGACTGCTCAGAGATGTTCACGGAATTATACAGAGAAAAGAAGAGGGAGGAAGGAGACAGAGGTGCCCAGGAGGATAAAAGCGGGGAATGAAAAGGAGAGAGACAAATCCAGCCAGTAATCAGTTCCTTAAGTGTTCTCCACCATCTGGAACACACAGAGATTCACAGAGTTGGGTAGAGAAGAGAAGGGGGAGGAAGGAGACAGAGTTGACCTTGTGGAGAAAAAGGAGAGTCCAAAGAGGGAGAGAGCAGTCAAGCCAGTAATCTCGCTCCCAAGTAAAAATGGGTACTGAAGATTGGGTTCTTAAAGGTACAAAATTGATAACAAATACCAAAAAGCAAAGATTAAAAATCTAGAGTAGAGGTTGGGTTTTCAAAAATACAATATTAAAGAAAAGAAGAAAAAAAAGTCAAAAATTATAAAAGAAATATATATATATATGAAGTTCGCTTTAAAAAATAGGGCCTTTTTTTTGCTAAGTAATAGTAGGTTACAAAAATGAAAATTAAAAGAGTAATAGAGGACTTAAAAATTTTTTTTAATTAAAGAAAAGAATGATCGTAAAAATAGTAAAAATATATCTAGGACTTTCTCTGGTGTTGTTGTGGGCAGTGTGGGGTCAGTTCATTTTTGGATAGTTCTTTGGTCCGGGTTATATTTCTCAAGATCTATAGGCTCCTTCCTATGTAGTTGGTACTAACTACAGGGTTGTAATCTGTTTACCTGTCACTTCCAAGGTGGTTCCCCTGTTTTAGCGTCTTTGTTTGCTGGTTCTTCAGTGTCTGATTTCCGCCCTGACACAAGGGGGCGGTGGTGGACACTTTTTTAGGCTCACTTTTTCAGTCGTGCTGTGGGGAGGGAGGGACGCTGCAAGCAAATAACACTGGCGTGTGCTTGCAGTGCCTCAGCCACACTGGGCCTGCCCCCGCTCACGGCACATGTGTCCTCCCTGCCCACACTGCTCAGGCTCTAGGTGCTCTGCCGGGAACTGTCCGAGGCCGGCCCTGGGCTGCCTGCACCTCCCAGTTCTAAGCCGCTCAGGTTCAGGCACTGGGTAGTCCTAAGAGGCGCAGACTCCATTGGGCCTGCGTTTGGTGCCCTTCCCAGGTCCGAGCAGCTCAGGTGATGAGGTGTTTGGTGAGCATGGTCGCTGCAACTTATCACCTCCCCTGTCCTTGCCGCTCGGTTTCCTGGGTGTACTACTGGTGCACCTTCTCAGAAGGATGTTGACCGTCAAGAACCCCAAGAGTCTTAGTCAGCAAAGAAGCCTGCTTGCAGTTTGGTAGATAATGTCTCTCTGGGGCTGCGATTGCCCCTTCTGGCTCTGGCTGTCTGTCACCGGAGGGGGATGGTCTGCAGCCGGCTATCTCTGTTCAGTCCTTTGTTCTGTGAGTGGGCCTGGCGATGTCTTAGGTTAGGGCTTTTTGCATGGTAGCTATCCCACAGTCTGGTTTGCTAGCCCAAGTTAGTTCGCTCAGATTTCCCTCGGGGCATTCAGGCCCAGTAGTTACTCTAAGCAATGCAGCCCGCACCTTCCTGCCCAGCCCCCGCTTGCTAGTGCAGGCGTCTGCGCTGCTTCTCCGCTGGGGGAGTTATCGTTGAGCTTGTGGGGAGTTACCGTTGGGCTCATAATCTGTGGGGTTTAATTATTTATTTATTTTTCCTCCCTGTTACGTTGCCCTCTGTGGTTTCAAGTCTCACCACAGACTTGGCAGTGAGAGTGTTTCCTGGTGTTTGGAAACTTCTTTTTAAGACTCCCTTCCTGGGACAGAGCTCCGTCCCTACCTCTTTTGTCTCTTTTTTTGTCTTTTATATTTTTTCCTACCTCCTTTCGAAGACAATGGGTTGCTTTTCTGGGTGCCTGATGTCCTCTGCCAGCATTCAGTAGTTGTTTTGTGGAATTTACTCAGTGTTTAAATGTTCTTTTGATGAATTTGTGGGGGAGAAAGTGGTCTCCCCGTCCTATAACTCCGCCATCTTAGGACTGCCCCCCGAATTGATGCTTTTGAACTGTGGTGTTGGAGAAGACTCTTGAGAGTCCCTTGGACTGCAAGGAGATCTAACCAGTCCATCCTAAGGGAGATCAGTCCTGGGTGTTCATTGGAAGAACTGATGCTAAAGCTGAAACTCTAATACTTTGGCCACCTCATGCGAAGAGTGATGGACAGGGAGGCCTGGCGTGCTGTGATTCATGGGGTCCCAAAGAGTCAGACACAACTGAGCGACTGAACTGAACTGATGTCATTTTTTCTAACCAGAAAATGATACCTTGTGGCAAACGTGCTTTTGTTGCTGCTAGTTCACTCTACTGCTTCCTTCTTTGAAATTCTTCATGTATTTATTCTCTTCACAACCTTATTTTCCTAAAATACCTTAAGGATACGTTTGACAACATTTTGCCTTAAAAAACTGGCAAAACTTTCTTTTGAAATTGCTTCCTTTTTTAAAATGGTGCGTTTTCTTTTCCTTCTAAAATTAAAAACTATAATTATATATGTATATATATTATATGCATTTGAGATTTATTCTTCTGGAAAGGTGGAGTCAATGTACTTTCCCCTATTCCTCCTGCTAAATGCAACTAGAAATCCTGGACATCATTTATAAAACAACATAAGACTGAGAAGTGGAGAGGAAAGACAGACCAACTAGGACCTTGGGTCCCAAGGCAAACATGGTGTTGAATTCCTGGAATTTCTTTTTGCCTCTCATATCATAGACTGGATAACAGAGAAGCCTGCAGGCCTGACTCTCCAGTGGGCACAAACAAACCAAAAGAGGAAGAAGGCCTCTTCCTTGCAACTGAAAGACCTGAAGAAAGACAGCCAACAAGAGTAAACGCTTTTTGATAATAACTGCTTGACTCTAGCCAAAGGGCACAGAAGAGGACTACAGCTGCAAACCAACTTCACCAGCAGATCCAGTAGACAGCCTCGGTTCCACCCTTGCCTTCTGTAATGAGGTAGTCCAGGCCCCAGCCTCAGGGGAGTCAGAGCAGACTGAGTGGAAACGCAGTCCGTGGTGTCAGGGGCAACCGTAGCAGAACCTGGGCTTCTCTGTGCCTCTGCTGGTGGTGCAGCATCCTTCTCTCTGCAGTGGCGTCTAGGGAAGCCTAACGAGGGTCTGGACACTCACCGCCTCTGTGGTAACAGGGCTCCTTCCCTCACCACAGTACCGCTGAAGGCCATGCGAGAGGCAGTCATGTGGCATCTGTGCCCCTTTGGTCAACGTGGTGCCAGTGAAAGATGTGCAGATCCTGAGCTCCCACTCCCACTCAGCAGTAACGAGGAACACTGACCTCCTCCCAGTTACGAGCTGAGGCCAAGTGAAGACCTGGACTTTCAGTACCACAAGCAGCAATGAGGTGCCGTTCCACGTTTTCCTGCTGGAGCATTGCCAGAAGAAGAATGCTAAAACACAGGATTTCTATAAACTGTGGATTCACATCACAGTACCCCAAAATGGTTTCAGTTTAAAAAAACTCACTCATCATAGCAAAAACAAGGAAGATCTCATATTGAATGAGAAAAATCAATTAAGAGACACCAACACTGAGTTGATATAGATGTTAGAATTACCTGACAAGGAGTTTAAAGTAGCTGTTATAAAAATGCTTCAATGAGCCATTACAAACATGCTTGAAACAAATTAGAATGTTTTAGCAAAGAAAACTATAAAGAACAAGCAGCTAGAAATTTTATAACTTAAAAATACAATAACCAAACTAAAAAATTCAATAGATGGGTTCAAAAGCAGAATAGAGAGGATAGAAGACATACACAATGAGTGAACTTGAACATAGCACAATAGAAATTACCCAATCTGAACAGCATATTAAAAAGCAACCAAGACAAGCTAGACAGCATATTGAAAAGCAGAAACATTACTTTACCAACAAAGGTCTGTCTAGTCAAGGCTATGGTTTTTCCAGTAGTCATGTATGGATGTGAAAGTTGGACTACAAAGAAAGCTGAGCACTGAAGAATTGATGCTTTTGAACTGTGGTGTTGGAGAAGACTCTTGTGAGTCCCTTGGACTGCAGGGAAATCTGACCAATCCATCCTAAAGGAAATTAACCCTGAATATTCATTGGAAGGACTGATACTGCAGCTGAAGCTCCAATACTTAGGCCACCTGATGCAAAGAGCTGACTCATTGGAGAAGATGCTGATGCTGGGAAAGACTGAGGGCAAGAGGAGAAGGGGGCAACAGGGGATGAGATGGTTGGATGACATCACTGACTTAATGGATATGAGTTTGAGCAAACTCAAGGAGATAGTGAAGGACAGGGAAGCCTGGTGTGCTGCAGTTCATGGAGTCGCAAAGAGTCAGATATGACTTAGCAACTGGACAACAACAAAGACGTTTTGTTACCAATAGATCTACCCTAAAAGAATAGCTAAAAGAATTTCTCCTTGGTAAAAAGGAAATGATAAGAAAAAGTTGGAAATGTGAAAGCATGGATAAATGCAGTAGATTTTACTTCTCTTGAGTTTTCTAAATTTTTTTACAACTGAAGCAAAACTTATAATAGTAGTTAAAGTAGTTTTTAATGTACACTGAGAAAATAGTTAAGATAATAATGTCAGAAATGGGTCTTGGCAAAGAGAAGTAAGATTCTAAACTTCACTTGAACTGGTAAAATGTCAACACCAGGAGACTGTAATAAGCTATGTATGTATAATATTATACCTAGAGCAATAACTAAAAAAGCTAAACAAATAAATACATTCAAAAATACTCAGTTCAGTTCAGTTCAGTCGCTCAGTAATATCTTTGCAGCTTCTTGTGAATCTATAATTATTTCAAAAGAAAAACAAATTTTGTAAACAGTTATTTAGAAATATCCTAACAGATGTTGATAGACTATGCTGCTTTTAATCTATTATTTGAAGGTAGAACAAGAGAAAAAAATTATAGTCTAAGTTATAACAAGAATTACTTATAGGAGAAAGATTATATCAAGCTTTATATTTAATTTTATTTAAACTTACATCGATGTAAGTGTGTTTGTATTTTTTCTGTTAAGTCCTCCGTTTCCTTAAAAAGAAGTGTAAGTTGGTCATTTTGTAGATTGAGTTATTGAAATTAAAATTGTCAACACAAGATGGCACTAAATAAAAGAAAAAAAACTTGGTTGTTTTCAATTGTGAGCTTTTCTATATATGGTTAAGATAAAACTGAACAAAACATTTTATCAAGTGAATTGTTGTTAAACTGCAGTCAATGAAGTTCCAAATTTACTTGAAAACGGAATTGTGTTCAGCTTCAACAATTTAGTTTTAATAACTGGTTCTATCTTCTCTAATTGGAACATTTAAGCTTTATTGCATTTCCTAATCATGACTTCAATTTTGAAAGAGGTATGCAAGAGAACTATCATGAAATCAAGTTAGAAATAACCAGTAGTAAAATGTTAGCATTCTCTATTATTTACAGTTTTCCAAACTAACTAACAGCTTTGAAAAACTGAGATTACACCAGCTAAAACAAAATAAATTTCGACGAAAAGAAGTACCACACCTCAAAGAAGAAATGCCCTTTGAACTGAACAATTTGAACCAGAAATTAGAGGTAAGCTGTACTGTCTTAGTTTATCCCTGTATGTATTAAGATTGGTTTTGTTGTTGTTGTTGAGGGCTATTTGTCTGCAGAATGCACAGTGGCATGTACCACTGAGGTAACAAAGCACCATTAGAAACCTGCTTCCCATTGAAGGTATTTCCTTAGTGCACCTTCCTTCAGGCACTTAGTGAATTAAAACATCACTTTGATTTATACATCTTTTATACATATCAGCATTTTGGAGAGCAAAAAAATGTTCAAAGAAACTGCAGCTGTTGAGTGAAATTGAAGGACATCCCTGGGGTCAGTTAAAGTGAGTGTCTAATAAATCTTTTAATGGCTATTTAACTATTAGGTACTTAAGTCCTGATGAGGCCTCATAGCAATTTTCAGAACAGAGCTTGGAGTTTCAGGACTTTTCTTTAAAGAGGTAGTTTCACTCCAATATAGCGACCCTGTGTCACCCAGAACTCCTAAAATCTCAGTCCCTAAAAAGGTTAACCATGTCATAGAAACACTTATTTCAATCCCCTTAACTTTCCAACCTTGGAAAAAATAAATAAGCTATTTTTCTTCCCTGTGCCCTTGTGCATTCCTGCTACTGGCCACGTAACAGCAAATAGAGTCTACTGTGAATTCCTTTTCTAACCTTAGCTAAATTCCCACTGTGGCTCAATTATTGTTTTCTAATTGACCTCAAATTGACCCCTATCATGTTATCCCACTCATTTTTTCCCCCTCCACTGTTCTCAAGCCCTAAACAATGGTTTCTCCCCACAGCCAGCCAATGATTTCAGTTTTTTCTGCTTTGTTCATAGTTCATGGCTCTCTATGTCCCTGATAGCTCATCTGGTAAAGAATCTGCCTGCAGTGCAGGAGACCCGGTTCAGTTCCTGGGTCAGGAAGATCCACTAGAGAAGGGATAGGCTACCCACTCCAGTATTCTTGGCCTCCCTGGTGGCTCAGATGGTAAAGGATCAACCTGCAATGCAGGAGACCTGGGTTCAGTCCCTGGGCTGGGAAGATCCCCTGGAGAAGGGAAAAGCGACCCACTCCAGTATTCTGGCCTGGAGAATTCCACGGGCTCGCAGAGTCAGACACGACTGAGCGACTTTGACTTCACTGACTGTGCGTCCCAATCACCCAGGTAGAAACCTCTTAGGAATCTTTGATCTGTTCCTTTCTTACTCCTATTCCAGCCCAGATTTGCCCCTTTTCTGTGTCTAATGCCTCTTATCTCTGTCTTCCTCCTGTCATTGTCCTGTTTTATACTTCTTCATCTTTGTCATCTAACTCTTCAATTAACAGCCCTTCTCAAAATTTTCCTCCAAAATATTTTTCAGAGCAGGAAAAAAAAAAAAACTGGAACCACAGCCCTAAAACCAGCCTATTGCAAGAATTTTGTTGGAAGTGTTTGGTTTTAGTTTTTAAATTCCTGTAAATTTTATATTGTACTACATAAGGAACATACATTTTTAAAAATATAAAGTTACTACCACTAAGTAAGGATGGCCCTCTAGGAAAATGCACTATGTATAACTCCCTACCTCTTGCAATGGTGTAACTAGACTAATTTTTAGAATATTCTGGTCTCATAGAAAATGCCCAAAGTTTGTGATATAATATACACAGGCTTTCACTGAAAATGCAGTTAAATCACTGACTCTTCATTAGATTGACTTCTCATGGGGATTAGTGGGAGAACTACATTCATATAAATTGTTCAAACAAAGAAAAAGCCTTAAATTAGTATCAAGTACTTTGTGCACATTTTACATTTAGAGATCTAAATATGTAAAATGTACCTCTGAAATTATAGGGGAAATTAGTAGCAAATATGTGATATATTTGTATTTATACAAAATTTTTTAAGCATAATATGTCAATACAGTTTCATCTATATCATAAAGGAAACACTTCATGTACCTGTCTTTGTTTAGAGGCAGCTGAAAAATTAATGTGTAGGAGATGGACTGTTCCAGTTTTAGCCTACATCTAAGCATGTTTCTCCTTTGGGACAAACATTTAATACACTGATACAGTGATTGAACAGTGGGAAACAGCTTGCTCCAGTGAAATAACTTGACAGTTTACAACTTAAAATAGGGCCTGCTTATCTCGCTTATTTGCCCTGTGACTGTTGGACTAGCTGATGACCTCACAGAGATTACATTTTTCACCAATAAATGGGGGCTAAGATTATCTTATAAGTGACATTGTGGTTATGGAAGAGGAAAATATGTTTGTGTATGTGTGTTTAGGCGCTCTCTGAAGTATCTGGGGTAAAAACACATGAGGTCTGAAAGTTGCCTTAAAATACTCCAGTGAAAAAGGTAGAGATGAGATACAGATGGTCTGACTTGACAGGAGTTAAACTGGGTGAAGGGTACATGGGAGTTTGTTTTACTCTCTGCTTTTATATAAGTATGAAAATTTTCATAAGAAAAAGTTAAAACTATCTTTCAAATGAAGGTTCATAGAGTCCTTGACCTATAGTAATCACTAAAGAAATGTTCATTCTACCTCTCAAGATTTAGTAGAGGGATTAAAATATATTTTTAACAATGTAACTTCTGCTATAAACTGATTTTAATGCCTCTGATCCACTCTCAACCATAAAGACCCAGAAAACGTTTCTAGCCATGGAGAACTTAATCTGGAGGGTTAGACAAGTGTACAGACGTGCCAGAACTGGACCCTGGGCTGACATCTCCAGTCTCTACAAAATTCTTACAGTCTCTTTCTCAGTCTCTGCATGGCCCCATAACTACTGGGTAGTGTGTGGTTGAAACCAATACATCTAAGACCAAGAAAGCCAGGACTATTATAAGTACCAGCTGACATGTTCATGATACACATTTTTATCCCTGTTTGGCCTCATTCTTGGCCTCATTTCTACCTGTTGTAGAATTTGTAAGGGAGAGATTGATGTTCCTGCCTTCTCCTATAGCATGCTGGGAAATGTGTATTTTCAAGATTGAGGTTGTTGGGTGTATGTATTAGTATTATTGCATTTATATCTGTAAGTATTAGTATTATTGCACAGTTCATATATTATTGCAAGATATGAACTGTGCAAGTCAACCTTAGCCACATTTTGACTTCTGACTCCAAAAACTCCTTCCTAAATTAAACATTTTTAATAATCCACCTTGTATTGATTTGAAATGTTAACCTATTTTTTTTATTAGAGCCTAGTTTTGTAAATTTGTCACTATTTCTGAAGACCCTGTTTTCATGTACCTTATTTAAAACTGTCAAATGTCAGAATCAAAGTCAGTTACTTTAAATGAACTGTCTCCATTTATCTTAATACATATAGTCTATTTATCAGGGTATTATTATACATTTAAAACAGAGTCTGTCTATAGTTCTCCAACTTTATTACCCCCACTCAATTTCAGGTCACTTCTAATTACTATAAAAGCCTACTCATTTAGTAGTGAAGTCTTCCCTCACTGATTATTTGGGAGCTTGTGGATTTATAAAATGAAGATTTCCCCCAAATTCTTTAAAATCATTACTCTGTAGAAAATGTGAAATGCCATATTCTCATTTTAAATAAGATATAGCTTTCATTCTCTAAATTAGTCTATGTATTTTCCTGCATGGCCAATCCAGTCATTTCAGCCATCTTTGAAACACCACCAATCTCTCAAAATAGTTCAGATGAACTGTTTTCTAATTTGATGTATCATTGGAGACGGCTGAGAGAATCGTGGCGTCATCTGTATGGCTTTATGTGACACTGTTATTGTACTAATACTGTAAAATCATTTGTTTACATGTACATTTCCCTACTTTATTATGTGCATGTGTGCTCAGTCGTGTCTGACTCTTTGTGACCCCATGGACTGTAGCCCTCCAGGCTCCTCTGTCCATGGGATTCTCCAGGCAAGACTACTGGAGTAGGTTGCCAGCGCCCTCCTCCAGGGAGTCTTCCTGACCCAGAGATCAAACCCGCATCTCCTGGGTCTCCTGTATTGGCAGGCCGATTCTCTACCACTGAGCCACCTGGGAAACCCTTGGTCCTTGTTTTTTGCTTTTTTTTTTTTCTTTCAAAAATTTGTTTCTTTTAAACGTGTATTATTTTTAAATCCTCCTCTTTCCCAGTACCTGCTGGACACTAGATGCTTAATACTACTGAACTGATGATTGGAAACATCCATATGTTCATGCCATGTATCTACATTCAGTAATATCTCATATGGACTCAGTAGCTATAGAGTTTGTTTCCAGCCATGTTATTTTCTTTGCAAAATTTAGTGAGAAATGTTTATATTTCTGGAAATACTAATACTGTGCTTTTCTTTCTACATTCAAGAAATGTAAGTGGTGCCTGGCACTTTGTCAGGCACTGTGAGCAATATAAAAGTAATGAAATCTGTAGTACTTAGTCTTAAGTTGCTTACAGCCTGAACAGAAAGAGAAGATACAATGGCCAGCCCTAGGCACAATAGAGAAAATGGAAGTTGCTCATTCGTGTCCAACTCTTTGCAACCCCATGGACTATACAGTCCATGGAATTCTCCAGACAAGAATCCTGGAGTGGGTAGCGGTTCCCTTCTCCAGGGGACCTTCCCAACCCAGGGACTGAACCCACGTCTCCCACACTGCAGGCTGATTCTTTACTAGCTGAGCCACCAGGGAAGCCCAAAGCTGTGAAGTTTTCTTCAGGGTCCCCAAAGCCACATCCTTTTGTCTTGTAAATCTGTGAACAGATAATCATTCTCCATGAAGACACAACCTGAGCAAAAGTGTGAAGAACTGAGTGTCGCTTCTTTCCCAGCTCAGCCCAGTTGGTTCCGCCTAAGTAATGCTTAAAATTATCCAAGCCAGGCTTCAGCAATACATGAACTGTGAGCTTGCAGATGTTCAAGCTGGTTTTAGAAAAGGCAGAAGAACCAGAGATCAAATTGCTAACATCCCCTGGATCATCAAAAAAGCAAGAGAGTTCCAGAAAAACATCTATTTCTGCTTTGTTGACTATGCCAAAGCCTTTGACTGTGTGGATCACAATAAACTGTGGAAAATTCTGAAAGAGATGGGCATGCCAGACCACCTGACCTGCCTCTTGAGAAACCTGTATGCAGGTCAGGAAGCAATAGTTAGAACTGGACATGGAACAACAGACTGGTTCAAAATAGGAAAAAGAGTACGTCAAGGCTGTATATTGTCAGCCTGCTTATTTAACTTATATGCAGAGTACATCATGAGAAACGCTGGGCTGGAAGAAGCACAAGCTGGAATCAAGATTGCTGGGAGAAATATCAATAACCTCAGACATGCAGATGATACCACTGTTATGACAGAAAGTGAAGAACTAAAGAGCCTCTTGATGAAAGTGAATGAGGATAGTGAGAAAGTTGGCTTAAAGCTCAACATTCAGAAAACGAAGATCATGGCATCCAGTCCCATATCTTCATGGCAAATAGATGGGGAAACAGTGGAAATAGTGGCTGACTTTATTTTGGGGGGCTCCTAAATCACTGCAGATGGTGACTGCAGCCGTGAA
>NW_011494928.1:3428378-3429592 GCF_000754665.1 Bison bison bison
TGGTGATGGACAGGGAGGCCTGGCATGCTGTGGTTCAAGGGGTCACAAAGAGTTGGACATGACTGAGCAGCTGAACTGAACTGAAGGGAGGCCTGAGACGGTGGTGGCTCCGTTCTTGAGAACAGATTGCTCTTGGCTCCCCCTGAAAGCCACAGGGGACAAAGTCACTAAATTAGCCCAGGCCCCACCCCTCACAAACAAGGTAGCAGGTTTGGTGACTGAGTATAAAGAAAGGAAAAAAAACTTCTGGTGTCAGCTTAGGAAATAAAAGGAAGTACTGGTTGATGCAAAGAATTGTGTGAAACTCCATTATCAGTAACCAGTATTTGTTACAAGAAAAAAATTCTTAACAAAATCCTTATTTTTTAAAAAAATGCAGATTAAGTTCCATACTTTTTTCTCAGAACAAAGGTGCAAATGAAAGGTCTTATGTATTGTGCTTTAAAATGAATCATTTTTTTTAGCTTCTGTTTCTCTCTCTATTAAAGGAATTTAGAGCAAAGTCAAGAGAATGGGACAAGCAGGAGATACTGTATCAGACTCATCTGGTTTCTTTAGATGCTCAACAGAAAATATTATCTGAGAAATGTAATCAATTTCAGGTACGTTTTCTAATACTGTCTAATACTAAATTAGAATAAATTAGAGGTTAAACACTATTACTCTCTTTACCGTTCAGCATGTAATCTTTCTACAGATAGAAATACTAAGCAACGGAAAATAACCAGAGTAGGTCCAATGCTAGGTAGAGTTACAGGGGCATGAAATATAGTTAATGACTTTATATGTCCCAGAAGGTGGTGCTATTAAAAGTCTCCATTGTTATTATGTCATTATATAGCATGTTTTTGCATGCCTGTGGTGTTGGAGAAGACTCTTGAGAGTCCCTTGGACTGCAAGGAGATCCAACCAGTCCATTCTGAAGGAGATCAGCCCTGGAATTTCTTTGGAAGGAATGATGCTAAAGCTGAAACTCCAGTACTTTGGCCACCTCATGCGAAGAGTTGACTCACTGGAAAAGACTCTGATGCTGGGAGGGATTGGGGGCAGGAGGAGAAGGGGACGACAGAGGATGAGATGGCTGGATGGCATCGCTGACTCAATGGACATGAGTCTCAGTGAACTCTGGGAGTTGGTGATGGACAGGGAGGCCTGGCGTGCTGCGATTCATGGGGTTGCAAAGAGTTGGACATGACTGAGCGACTGATCTGATC
>NW_011494928.1:3430034-3430320 GCF_000754665.1 Bison bison bison
AACCAGTCCATTCTGAAGGAGATCAGCCCTGGAATTTCTTTGGAAGGAATGATGCTAAAGCTGAAACTCCAATACTTTGGCCACCTGATGCAAAGAGCTGACTCATTTGAAAAGACCCTGATGCTGGGAAAGATTGAGGGCAGGAGGAGAGGGAGACAACAGGATGAGATGGTTGGATGGCATCACGAACTCAATGGACATGGGTTTGGGTAGACTCCAGGAGTTGGTGATGGACAGGGAGGCCTGGAATGCTGCGGTTCATGGGGTCACAAAGAGTTGGACATGA
>NW_011494928.1:3430469-3433767 GCF_000754665.1 Bison bison bison
AACAACTAATCTCAAAAATATATAAGCAACTCCTACAGCTCAATTCCAGAAAAATAAATGACCCAATCAAAAAATGGGCCAAAGAACTAAATAGACATTTCTCCAAAGAAGACATACAGATGGCTAACAAACACATGAAAAGATGCTCAACATCACTCATTATCAGAGAAATGCAAATCAAAACCACTATGAGGTACCATTTCACGCCAGTCGGAATGGCTGCTATCCAGAAGTCTACAAGTAATAAATGCTGGAGAGGATGTGGAGAAAAGGGAACCCTCTTACACTGTTGGTGGGAATGCAAACTAGTACAGCCACTATGGAGAACAGTGTGGAGATTCCTTAAAAAACTGGAACTAGAACTGCCATATGACCCAGCAATCCCACTGCTGGGCATACACACTGAGGAAACCAGAATTGAAAGAGACACGTGTACCCCAATGTTCATCGCAGCACTGTTTATAATAGCCAGGACATGGAAGCAACCTAGATGTCCATCAGCAGATGAATGGATAAGAAAGCTGTGGTACATATACACAATGGAGTATTACTCAGCCATTAAAAAGAATACATTTGAATCAGTTCTAATGAGGTGGATGAAACTGGAGCCTATTATACAGAGTGAAGTAAGCCAGAAAGAAAAACACCAATACAGTATACTAACACCAATACAGTATACTAACTTTCTATATATGGAATTTAGAAAGATGGTAACAATAACCTGTATATAAGACAGCAAAAGAGATACTGATGTATAGAACAGTCTTTTGAACTCTGTGGGAGAGGGAGAGGGTGGGATGATTTGGGAGAATGGCATTGAAATATGTATAATATCATATATGAAACGAGTCGCCAGTCCAGGTTCGATGCACGATACTGGATGCTTGGGGCTGGTGCACTGGGACAAACCAGAGGGATGGTACAGGGAGGGAAGAGGGAGAGGGGTTCAGGATGGGGAACACATGTATGCCTGTGGCTGACTCATTTCAATATATGGCAAAACCAATACAATATTGTAAAGTTTAAAAATAAAATAAAATTTAAAAAAATATTAGTACTGTAAAAAAAACAAAGTTTATTCACGCTAGTAAGACGCTGTTTTGTTTGTTTCGTATATACTTCTTTTTCATTCTTTCTTTAAGTTACTTGAATATATTATACGTGTTCCCTGAATTCACCAGCACAAAATAATCTGACAAAAGTGCTAACCTCATCCTCTACTCCATTCTTATCCATTTAATACAAACACTAAACAGCTAGGTGTTTATCTTCACATAATTTTTCTTTTGTTTGTACACATATGAAAATCTGTTTGGATGGAAATTATATATGTTTCTTTTTAAAATTTCGCCTTTTTACTTAATAAGCTATGGATAGCCTTTTGAGTCATTGCTTAATTATATTTCAGAGTATTTAGTATATATATATGTGTGTATATACATATATATATATATCATATACACCATAGTATATAGTAGATATACCGTAATTCTTTCAAACATTTCTTTATTAATGAACACTCAGGTTGTTCCCAGTTTTCTGCTGTTACACAGTATTGTAACAAATGTCCTTGTATAAACATCTTTAAATACCAATACTCTCATTTTGTTAAATAAAAATCTTGGAAATGTTTGTTGAGCCAAAGGGTATGTTCATTCAAGTTTATAATAAATGTTAGATTGTTTTATTTAAAAAATTATAGCAATTTACAATTCATGAACAGCCAAAGACGACTACTGTCCTGCCACCATGGAATATCAGTCTTTTGATTTTCACCAGCTTGAGAAACTGATAGTTATGTTGGCTTGCTTTGCTTTATGTTTCTCTGGCTGTTTGTAAGGTTGAGCATCTCTTTATGTGTTTCTTAGCCATTTTCATTTCCTGTTCTGTGAATTGCCTGTGCACAAACTTTGCCCACTTTTCTTTTCTGGTATTGTCTTTTTCTTATGATGTATAGAAGTTTTTGTACTTCGGGAATTACATGTGTTATATGTGTTGACAACTTTTTTCTACAATCCAGATTTGTTTATTTTGTTTATTTTTGGTCATATAGACATTTTCAACTATTGTTAAATTAAATCCATACTTTTTTCCTCTTTTTCATATCTTCTATATTTTATTTTTTGCTGAATAAGAATTTTCTACCCTACTCTGCATCTTTGCTCTGAGATTATAGAAATATGACTTCTCTTTACACCATCTGAAATTGAGGTTTTAGAATAAATACAAGTCTGAATTATGAAGGACAGAGCTTCGTTATTTAATAATATATTTAAAGATTTTTTCTAAATTTTTTCTGTCACTCTTGAACTTTATATATAAGCTTAGATATTCCCCGCTTCACTGACACAGGTTTCAAATTTCTCAGAAACAGGCACAAAGTTACCACACCCAGCTAAATGGTAAGAAACAAAGCATAGAAGACAGCAGCCCTGAAATTCCGCGGCTGGTATGTGAACCGGATTCGACTTGCGAAACCAGTGAAAGAGATGAATTCATTATTGAAAAATTAAAGTCAGCTGTGAGTGAAATAGCACTAAGCAGGAATAAGTTACAAGATGAAAATCAGAAGCTCTTACAAGAACTGAAAATGTACCAAAGACAGTGCCAGGTAAAGATTTATTTATTTTTCAACTGATACTGCCCTGGGTTATACAAATGATGACTCAATAGGTATATGGATTAAAAAGGTAATTTTTTTATTACACATGTAAATTCAGTTCACATTTCCTCTTTATAAGTAATTCTTACTTGATGAGTGAATTTAGTGATCCTGTGCGTACTGTCCCCCGCTAGGTGCTCTTGGGATCTTCAGCAATGCAGTAGGAATTACCAGCGCAGTAGGTCAGGAGTCTCTCACAGACCTCTGTTCCTAAACACCGTGGCTCTTTAGCCACTCCACACCCTCTGAACCCACTGTTCATTCTGTGACCCTTGTGCCTCTGACTCTCAGGAAACCCTTAAGGGTTTGACCCTCTAATCACCTCGGTGAAAGGCATGCAGATCACTCCCTGTGGTTTATCACTGTTAGGTTTATCATCAGTTCAGTTCAGTTCAGTTGCTCAGTCGTGTCCAACTCTTTGTGACCCCATGAATTGCAGCACGCCAGGCCTCCCTGTCCATCACCAACTCCCTGAGTTCACTCAGACTCACGTCCATCGAGTCAGTGATGCCATCCAGCCATCTCATCCTCTGTCGTCCCCTTCTCCTCCTGCCCCCAATCCCTCCCACCATCAGAGTCTTTTCCAATGAGTCAACTCTTCGCATGAGGTGGCCAAAGTATTGGAGTTTCAGATGT
>NW_011494928.1:3434049-3441029 GCF_000754665.1 Bison bison bison
TCAAAAGCATCAATTCTTCGGCGCTCAGCCTTCTTCACAGTCCAACTCTCACATCCATACATGACCACTGGAAAAACCATAGCCTTGACTAGACGAACCTTTGTTGGCAAAGTAATGTCTCTGCTTTTGAATATGCTATCTAGGTTGGACATAACTTTCCTTCCAAGGAGTAAGCGTCTTTTAATTTCATGGCTGCAGTCACCATCTGCAGTGATTTTGGAGCCCTGAAAAATAAAGTCTGACACTGTTTCCACTGTTTCCCCATCTATTTCCCATGAAGTGATGGGACCGGATGCCATGATCTTCATTTTCTGAATGTTGAGCTTTATGGATATGGCCAATGGTTTTTCCAAGGATTAATTTTTTTAACTCAAACATCTTTCTTTTTTTATTTTTGTCTCTCTCCTGGAACCACTAAGGTTATGTAGCATTCGTTAAAATTGTTCATCACCAACTTCTTGCCTAAGTGTGTGCTTGATATTCGTGGCTGTCCCAGTCACTTGAGATGTTCCATGGTTTTCTCTCTCAGTCTCCATCAGATCTCCCGCCTGCAAATGTTTGGCCTCTTTCTACCGATTCCTCCGTGTCAGCCCATTTCTGAGTCCCACTCTCTTCCCCCTCAGGTGGAGATCAGGCTCCTGGTCACCGCCTGAGCACTTCTCTAAGATACTCCGCCTCAGGCTCTTCTTCCAGGGCCATTTCTCAGTGTTTGGTCGACTGCCTCCCTCCTCCTGCCGCACTGTCTGTGAGATGACACGTGGGCCTCATCCTAGCCCTTCTTTCTCCACATCCATCTTCTATGTCCCCCGTCCCCAGGCTGGCAAGGTGTCGAACACAGACTCCCAGCTTCTCCTGCCCTGCGGCATTTCTCAGAGATGCTCCCCACCCCAAAATCCGGCTCCATTGGAGGAGGGGGTGTTATTCTAATGCACAGGAGAAAGCAGATGTAAACAAGCAAGCCCAGCTAAACCACAAATACTAAATGCTGAGGAACTCATACAGTTTCTAGAAACAGAAAAGACATTGATGCTGTTTTCTCTGGCTTCTCTAGAAGGTAAATGAGACAAGCACCTCCTCTTCTGCTCTAGAGCTCGTCTGGTGTTCAGCTCACTGTCAGCCTCACAGTGCTGGCGGAGCTGGGTTTGCGGTTCAGGCAGTTCTCACGGGCTTCCCTTCACCCGGGGCCTGCTTCCCCTTTGTCTCCCGGGATAGGAGCCACCGGTCACGCCTCTGGCTCTACATTAAAGGCAACTTATATTTACGTCTTTGTAGCTGTCTTTGTCAGAGAAGGCAATGGCACCCCACTCCAGTACTCTTGCCCGGAAAATCCCGTGGATGGAGGAGCCTGGTGGGCTACAGCTCATGGGGTTGCTAAGAGTCTGACACGACTGAACAACTTCACTTTCACTTTTCACTTTCATGCACTGGAGAAGGAAATGGCAACCCACTCCAGTGTTCTTTCCTGGAGAATCCCAGGGACACGGGAGCCTGACAGGCTGCCGTCTATGGGGTCGCACAGAGTCGGACACAACTGAAGGGACTCAGCAACAGCAGCAGCAGCTGCTTTTGTACTGGTTGGATCCTGCACCAGGGTCACAGTCAATAAATGAAATTGGTTTTCTGGGTATTACCTGAATATTCTCCCCTTGTTCTCAGACTGAGGACTTCTCTTTGCCCCTTCTTGAGGTCTTTTTGGCTCTGGTCCCTAGGAATCTGTTTTCTGCTCCGACCTATTTTGTTCTGTTTTCATTGGTTTGCCTGAAACATATTTCTTCTGTAGCTCTAGTTATGAAGCTTGGTTCTACTTTTTAGTGAGATCCTGATTCTTCAAGAACATTAATTCCTTTTAATCTCTCCAAAAAGAGTTCTGTTTGGATTTATTACAGCCCAAGAACATTGTCTTTTATAGACAGAGATTCAGCTTTTGGTTCTTGGCTCACATGTGGAATAGAAATCTCTATTCCTGCCCAGTGTTCTAGGAAGAGGTTCTGTTCCCCTTTCATGGCAGCGTGACTGACTTTCTCTATAATGCTTTCCTTCATCAACCCCACTTTTCTCCTTCTCAGAACTTCATCTTTTATACTTTTCCAAGAAGTACACTGGAGAATCTTGTTAAAAGAAAGAAGGCTGCAAATGGAGGAAGTGTGTGCATTGAGAAGCATTAATAAATTAACATTCCCGGTCCAGATCACAACCCCTGCTCTCTCTGCGTGAGCACCGTAAGCCTGTGCTGCTCACCCTGTCACACTCGGGCTCCTGTGCACAAGTGAGAAAGTGTAGCCTGAGAGTGAATGCATTGCTGGAAGGTAGAGGACGTCACCTCCTGATGGCCAACGCCATGGTATCCATCCTTTAGCACGATTGTCATATTGATTGACCCTTCTAATGCATGATATGACTCATCCCTCACCCACGATTTTTACAGACTTGCAGGGTGGGAGTGGGGAGCTTACCTGTACTCCTGAGAAGGCTCTGTAGGTTGTCTGGGCTAAGGAAGGTCCATGTTAGCAGGAATAGAGACACAGATGTAGAGAACAAACTCCTGGACCCTGCAGGGGAAAGGGAGGGTGGGATAAACTGGGAGAGGAATGTTGCCGTATATACAGTACCATGTGTAAGATAAACAGCTGGTGGGAAGCTGCTGTGTAGCTCACGGAGCTCAGCTTGGTGCTGTGATGATCTGGACGGATGGGATGGGTGTGGTGGGGAGAGAGGCTCAAGAGGGAGGGGCTCCAGTATACATATAGCTGGTTCACATTGTTATACAGCAGAAACTAACAGCCTTGTAAAGCAATTATATTCCAATAATAAAATTTCTTAAAAAATGAAAGTTCATGTCACCCACTTTGACTTTTCCTTATAAATATTTATTAATGTACTTAATTTATTAACATTCCTAAATATATACCAACAGAATAAAAACCCAACTACTCATAGAAGTCAAAATAATTATAAAATATTTTGATTGATACTTATACTAAAGTTTATAAATATAACTATCTTAATTTCCTAACTGTTCTGAAAGAAAGGTGTTAGTTGCTCAGTCCTGTTTGCCTCTTTGAGATCCGTGGACTGTAGCCCGCCAGGCTCCTCTGTCCATGGGATTCTCCAGGCAAGAATACTGGAATGGGTTGCCATTCCCTTCTCCAGGGGATCTTCCTGACCCTGGAATCGAACCCAGGTCTCCTGCATTGCAGGAAGATTCTTAACCATCTCAGCCATGAGCCACCAGGGAAGCTGATGTTCCTTTAAATCAGTGATTCTCTACTGAGGTGATTTTGCTTCCCCAGTGACACTTGGCAATACTTGTCATATGTTAGTGCTCCACAATACAGTCTTTGGTTATCACTACAGGGAAGAGGGGTGTTATTGGCATTTAGTGGGTAGAGGTTTGGGTTGCTGCTAAACATCTAAAACAATCTCACAATGTACGAGACAAACCCCACAACAAAGAATTATACAGACCAAATTGTAAATTTTGCTGAGGCTGAGAAACCTTGCTTTAAATTTTGAAATGTTATTTTTCTCATAGACTTCACCAGTAATTCTCTAAGTGTACTTGTGATGTTTTCCAGAGTTAATGATAAATTTTGCTGTGACTGGGTTTTATTTATTTATAATCCACCAATTTCTATGAGAAAGTTTCCCAAAATTAGTTTTACAGATTTTTGTTCATGTAAAAACTAATTTATTTATCCTTGGATCTAAGAGCATTAGTAAATTTAAACATCTCCATTTTATACTTTACAAGGGATTGACTTGTTTAAAAAAAGCAATTCAAATTATTCTGGATTAAGTTTCACACACCAAAAAGTGTTATAGTTCTAATGAAAAGACTTTTGAGAAATAATTTGCTTCAAAACCTTCAAGATGTCTAAAAATTTTATAACTAAACAGATGGGCCTTAAACTTGTTTTACAAAAATTATGTTTTACCAAATGGGAATAATTAGAGGTGAATGATCACTATAACCAGTGCGTGTTTTTAGAAACAAGTTTCTCGTCTCTTTTTGAGAAACTGTCATGTGTTAGTGCTCCGCATCTTGCACATACATTTAAAAAGACAACCGTTTCAGCCCGCAGTACTGTCACTTACTGTATATAAAATTCTCTTTCGTTTACAACGCACTTTAATGCCAGCTGCATCTGAATTTCCACAGAATCACATCTTCTCACTTGTCTTTCTACAACCTTGAAATGTGTCAGCAGACACATCTATTCCATTACATGTATTTATTTTCTGTGCTGCACTACACTCACATTTTGAAAGTATGCAATATTTCCCATTGGTAGTCAATGACAGAAATAAATTGTTCTGTATTTTTTCTAATATCTATGCCAAAAAATATGACCTTTCTTTGCTTGTTAATGTGTCATTAAGCTATTAGAGCCGCACAGTCCTATAGAAATATAATACACAAATGTAACTTAAACTTTACTAGGAGAAGGCAATGGCACCCAACTCCAGTACTCCTGCCTGGAAAATCCCACGGACGGAGGAGCCTGGTGGGCTACAGTCCATGGGGTCGCTAGGAGTCAGACACGACTAAGCGACTTCACTTTCACTTTTCACTTTCATGCATTGGAGAAGGAAATGGCAACCCACTCCAGTACTCTTGCCTGGAAAATCTTATGGACGGAGGAGCCTGGTGGGCTGCAGTCCATGGGGTCGCTAAGAGCCAGACACGACTGAGCAACTTCACTTTGACTTTTCACTTTCATGCATTGGAGAAGGAAATGGCAACCCATTCCAGTGTTCTTGCCTGGAGAATCCCATGGACAGGGGAGCCCTGATGGGGTGCCATGTATGGGGTCGCACAGAGTTGGGCATGACTGAAGCGACTTAGCAGCAGCAGTAGCCACATTAAAAAACGTCATAAGAAATGGGTAAAATTAATATATAATAGTAATAAATTTTATTCAGCACAACACATATCCAAAGTGTTATCATTTCAACATAAAATCAATGTCAAAAAATTATTAATGAGATATTTTACATTTCTTTTCATAATTAGCCTTCAAAATCCAGTGTATATGTTACACTTGCAGCACATCTCAATTTGGATATTAAGTATCACCGGGAATACCTGATCTGTATTTAGATTTTATAAAATTTACAGTTAAAATTTTAGACTTGCATACACACACAAGTTGTTCCAAGTAAACTTGACAGTGTTCCAATAACTGAATCAAGTACCAAAGAATCATTTTCCTGAATATTTGCATCCACATTGGCAAATAATTGATTTGACTTTTTATACAAAAGCATGCTAATTTTAAAACTACATCTAAGTTAAATCCCCAATTCTTGTGTCAACCCAGTACTATTGACTTTGAATTCAAAGGGATATTACGTAAGTCAAAAAAGCAACTCAATTTATCAATAGCAATAAAGCTTCTTTTCTTATACTCTATAGTAAATTTACATAAGGCTGTCAATTAAAAACTTTCACATATTCCTACATGTTAGAAAAACGTGTTGAATCATTATTTACTGTAAGTTTCAGGTTTAACTTCTCTTTTCTGTGTCTCTGGATCACAAATAAGCCTTTTATCCCTTAATGATATCTCCAAATGTGACGCTTTTAGGTATTATTGTCTAATGACAGTACATAAATGACTCATTATTATCAGATTTTATAGAATTTTTGTCAGTTGTCACCCATGGTGATACTACATTTTGCTGGTCTGGAGTTAGAGCCCTCTTGTGACCCCTCTTCCCCAAGGAAGGCAGGCCCACTCCTCTACATGCAGTTTCACGTTCGATTGCTCCCTGGTGGCAAATTTGCAATGCAGGGAGCCCAGAGAATACCTTCTTAAATTGGGTAAAGTAATGCATGACATCCACATAAAGTTTATTTCAGTTCAGTTCAGTTCAGTTCAGTCAGTCAGTCGTGTCCGACTCTTTGTGACCCCATGGACTGCAGGACACCAGGCCTCCCTGTCCATCACCAACTCCCGGAGTCCACCCAAACCCATGTCCATTGAGTCAGTGATGCCATCCAACCATCTCATCCTCTGTCGTCCCCTTATCCTTCTGCCCTCAATCTTTCCCAACATCAGGGTCTTTTCAAATGAGTCAGTTCTTCGCATCAGGTGGCCAAAGTACTGGAGATTTAGCATCAACATCAGTCCTTACAATGAACACCCAGGACTGATCTCCTTTAAGATGGACTGGTTGGATCTCCGTGCAGTCTCAAGGGACTCTCAAGAGTCTTCTCCAACACCACAGTTCAAAAGCACCAATTTTTCGGCACTCAGCTTTCTTTATAGTCCAGCTCTCACATCCATACATGACCACTGGAAAAACCATAGCCTTAACTAGATGGACCTTTGTTGGCAAAGTAATGTCTCTGCTTTTTAATATGCTCTCTAGGTTGGTCATAACTTTCCTTCCAAGGAGTAAATGTCTTTATTAGCAGTGCCCTAAGAGCAGCCCTGCCCTCATCTTTACCAATAAGCTGCAGGTTTGTTTTAATTATTTTTCATGAAAAAATTATTTTTGAGTCTTAAATGTTCTACCTAGACTAGTAGACAAAAGATTTGAATTTTTCCATTGCAGAATCTGCCACTTATGAGCTGTGTAACTTTGGGCCAACCCTGGCCCTCAATTTGCTCATCTGTAAAAATGGAAATTTTTACAATTGTTGACCATTACCAGATGGTCAACACTGAAATCAGATTGATTATATTCTTTGCAGCCAAAGATGGAGAAGCTCTATACAGTCAGCAAAAAGAAGACTGGGAGCAGACTGGCTCAGATCATGAACTTACTGCCAAATTCAGACTTAAATTGAAGAAAGTAAGGAAACCCACTAGAGCATTCAGGTATGACCTGAATCAAATCCCTTATGATTATACAGTGGAAGTGAGAAGTAGATTTAAGGGATTAGATATGATAGAGTGCCTGATGAACTATGGACGGAGGTTCGTGACATTGTACAGGAGACAGGGATCAAGACCATCCCCATGGAAAAGATG
>NW_011494928.1:3441129-3444754 GCF_000754665.1 Bison bison bison
GAAATGGTAGGGACCTAACAGAAGCAGAAGATATTAAGAAGAGATGGCAAAAATACACAGAAGAACTGTACAAAAAAGATCTTCATGACCCAGATAATCATGATAGTGTGATCACTGACCTAGAGCTAGACATCCTGGAATGTGAAGTCAAGTGGGCCTTAGGAAGCATCACTACGAATAAAGCTAGTGGAGATGATGGAATTCCAGTTGAGCTATTTCAAATCCTGAAAGATGATGCTGTGAAAGTGCTGCACCCAATATGCCAGCCAATTTGGAAAACTCAGCAGTGGCCACAGGACTGGAAAAGGTCAGTTTTCATTCCAATCCCAAAGAAAGGCAATGCCAAAGAATGCTCAAACTACTGCACAATTGCACTCATCTCACACGCTAGTAAAGTAATGCTCAAAAAAGCCAGGCTTCAGCAATACATGAACCATGAACTTCCAGATATTCAAGCTGGTTTTAGAAAAAGCAGAGGAACCAGAGATCAAATTGACAACATCTGCTGGATCACGGAAAACTCAAGAGAGTTCCAGAAAAACATCTATTTCTGCTTTATTGACTATGCCAAAGCCTTTGACTGTGTGGATCACAATAAACTGTGGAAAATTCTGAAAGAGATGGGAATACCAGACCACCTGACCTGGCCCTTGAGAAACCTATATGCAGGTCAGGAAGCAACAGTTAGAACTGGACATGGAACAACAGACTGGTTCCAAATAGGAAAAGGAGTACATCAAGGCTGTGTATTGTCACCCTGCTTATTTAACTTATATGCAGAGTACATCATGAGAAACGCTGGGCTGGAAGAAGCACAAGCTAGAATCAAGATTGCTGGGAGAACTATGAATAACCTCAGATATTCAGATGACACCACCCTTATGGCAGAAAGTGAAGAAGAACTAAAAAGCCTCTTGATGAAAGTGAAAGAGGAGAATGAAGAAGTTGGCTTAAAGCTCAATGTTCAGAAAACTAAGATCATGGCATCCGGTCCCATCACTTCATGGGAAATAGATGGGGAAACAGTGGAAACAGTGTCAGACTTTATTTTTTAGGGCTCCAAAATCACTGCAGATGGTGATTGTAGCCATGAAATTAAGACACTTACTCCTTTGAAGGAAAGTTATGACCAACCTAAATAGCATATTGAAAAGCAGAGATATTACTTTGCCAACAAAGGTCCATCTAGTCAAGGCTATGGTTTTTCCTGTAGTCATGTATGGATGTGAGAGCTGGACTATGAACAAAGCTGAGTGCCGAAAAATTGGTGCTTTTGAACTGTGGTGTTGGAGAAGACTCTTGCGAGTCCCTTGGACTGCAAGGAGATCCAACCAGTCCATCCTAAAAGAAATCAGTCCTGTGTGTTCATTGGAAGGACTGATGTTGACACTGAAACTCCAGTGCTTTGGCCACCTGATGCACAGAGTTGACTCACTGGAAAAGACTCTGATGTTTGGAGGGATTGGGGGCAGGAGGAGAAGGGGACGACAGAGGATGAGATGTCTGGATGGCATCACTGACTCGATGGACATGAGTTTGAGTAAACTCCTGGAGTTGGCGATGGACAGGGAGGCCTGGCGTGCTGTGATTCATGGGGTCCCAAAGAGTCAGACACAACTGAGCTACTAAACTAAACTGAACTGAAAAATGGCAGTAGATTTGATGACTGATTCACTGCAGGCCATCTCGAACCTTCTCCACTCTCAGAAATTCCCTTTTCAAGGCCCACTTCCACCTCTCCTTCCACTGGCATTGCCTTTGTCCTTCACAAGGAAAATACAAGCCAACAGATGTCCGGTCTCCTACCCCTCCTTCCAAATGCATGTGTCTCCATTCCATCTTCCTCCTTTCTTTCCTGTTGAAAGGGCAGCGGGACTCTCTTCTCCTTTAGGCAACTCTTTCACTTGTGCTTTGGGACCCACCTCACCCACCTTCTCTGGACCGTGACAGCATCAGTGTTAACCCTTCTCTGTCCCAGCTGGATCCTTCCCAACAGCTTCTAAACTTGCTCAAGCCTCTGCTATTATCCAAATAAAACATGGGGCTCACAGGATTGCTGGTGTTTCTAGTTACCAGCTAAAGTAGGGCTACTGTTGGGCAATAATGGAACCATAAACCACAGTTTATAATTCACGTTGTTGGCCAGCTTTGAAATTAGGTTTTTCTTGGCCATTCGCAATTATTTGCATTAATCAAAATTTTATGCATTGGTACTCATGCTTTTATGTTTCCCTCTTTCATATAGTATGGCCATATGTGGATGATTCTTTGTCTTTATTACTAGACTGTGAGCTTGTGAGGACAGATCCTGTGTCTGTATCCTCAGTGCTGAGCAGAGTTAAGAGTTCAGTAAGTATTTGTTGAATAAATGAATGAAATTCTGTAAAGCTAAGCCAGCAAAGGACTAGGTATCAGGTCATTTGAAATTAGGATGCTTCATATATATTAAATATTTTAAAATGTATTGCATACATCATGATATCCAAATGTGAGCATTGAAAAATTTTGATGTTTTTATTTAGGCCATGGAAGCAGGACTCTCAGAAGTGAAAAGTGAGTTACAGTCACGTGATGATCTCTTGAGAATTATAGAAATGGAACGATTGCAGTTGCACAGAGAACTGTTAAAACTAGGAGAGTCCCAAAGTACTCAAGAAAATAAGAAAAGGTATTTTTATATTCAGCAACCTGAGAAGAACTGTTCAAAACATGATGCTTAAATATTTTTAAGAGTTTTATGTTTGAAATTGGAATTAAAAGTCTGTTTTGTATTGTTATGCTATTAATTATAAGGTATTATTAGATATTAAAAATAAAGGTAGTGATTATTTTATCTTCAAAATCTATGTCTTTCCTTACCTGGAATATTATAGCATGTTCTGATATTATGGATATTTATGAAGTCAAAGACTTTCTTAGAACATTTATTCTTCAGAATATTGTATGAACAATAGTATCAGTTCAGTTCAGTTCAGTCACTCTGTCGTGTCCGACTCTTTGCGACCCCATGAATCGCAGCATGCCAGGCCTCCCTGTCCATCACCAACTCCCGGAGTTCACTGAGACTCACGTCCATCAAATCAGTAATGCCATCCAGCCATCTCATCCTCTGTCGTCCCCTTCTCCTCCTGCCCCAAATCCCTCCCAGCATCAGAGTCTTTTCCAATGAGTCAACTCTTCCCATAAGGTGGCCAAAGTACTGGAGTTTCAGCTTCAGCATCATTCCCTCCAAAGAAATCCCAGGGCTGATCTCCTTCAGAATGGACTGGTTGAATGTCCTTGCAGTCCAAGGGACTCTCAAGAGTCTTCTCCAACACCACAGTTCAAAAGCATCAATTCTTCGGCGCTCAGCCTTCTTCACAGTCCAACTCGCACATCCATACATGACCTCTGGAAAAACCATAGCCTTGACTAGACGGACCTTTGTTGGCAAAGTAATGTCTCTGCTTTTGAATATGCTATTTAGGTTAGTCATAACTTTCCTTCCAAGGAGTAAGTGTCTTTTAATTTCATGGCTGCAATCACCATCTGCAGTGATTTTGGAGCCCCCAAAAATAAAGTCTGACACTGTTTCCACTGTTTCCCCATCTATTTCCCATGAAGTGATGGGACCAGATGCCATGAT
>NW_011494928.1:3445922-3446436 GCF_000754665.1 Bison bison bison
GCCTTTTCTCCTTTGCTTTTTGCTTCTCTTCTTTTCACAGCTATTTGTAAGGCCTCCCCAGACAGCCATTTTGCTTTTTTGTATTTCTTTTCCATGGGGATGGTCTTGATCCCTGTCTCCTGTACAGTATCACAAACCTCATTCCATAGTTCATCAGGCACTCTATCTATCAGATCTAGGCCCTTAAATCTATTTCTTACTTCCACTGTATAATCATAAGGGATTTGATTTAGGTCATAACTGAATGGTCTAGTGGTTTTCCCTACTTTCTTCAATGTAAGTCTGAATTTGGTAATAAGGAGTTCATGATCTGAGCCACAGTCAGTTCCTGGTCTTGTTTTTGTTGACTGTATAGAGCTTCTCCACCTTTGGCTGCAAAGAATATAATCAATCTGATTTCGGTGTTGACCATCTGGTGATGTCCATGTGTAGAGTCTTCTCTTGTGTTGTTGGAAGAGGGTGTTTGCTATGACCAGTGCATTTTCTTGGCAAAACTCTATTAGTCCTTGCCCTG
>NW_011494928.1:3446536-3449986 GCF_000754665.1 Bison bison bison
ACTTCAGGTGTGTCTTGACTTCCTACTTTTGCATTCCAGTCCCCTATAATGAAAAGGACATCTTTTTTGGGTGTTAGTTCTAAAAGGTCTTGTAGGTCTTCATATAATTAAATATTAGCTCTATACTATAAACAATCAGTGTTTATAAATAAGATTTACTACATGTTTTTCAAATGTTTTTATGTTGATGGTCTTAAGCGTCAACTTTTCACTCATAAATGTTTTATTTATTTTGGCCTCCAAACTCATCACCTTGTCAGTTCCATTAAGAGTTTTGTTAGGGCAGATGTTTTATCCTCTTTTAAAGTCAGGAATTGTGTAGCATATAACCACAAAGGAAATGGCACTGCTGAGGATTATTAAATGTCTATATTTGTGAATAAGACCTGTTCTAACTATTCCCTGCTGTTCCAATTCTCAGTAGACCTTGAGTCCTTCTCACATCTGAAGGCTAATGCCAGATCAGTGATAGGACTTTAGAAACTGAATGGCCAAAAGATGATGGATATTTATTGAAAGATGATTACATTGTTTTAAAGTGTTAGTTGCTCAGTCATGTCTAACTCCTTGTGACCCCATAGACTGTAGCCCACCATGCTCCTCTGACCATGGGATTCTCCAGGCAAGAGTACTGGTGTGGGTTACTATGCCCTCCTCCAGGGGATCTCCCTGACCCAGGGATCGAACTGGGGTGTCCTGCACTGCAGGCAGGTTCTTTACTATCTGAGCCACCAAGGGAAGCATTATTTTTTCAAAGCTGTAGGACCTGCTAGCATTCCTTTGAGGTCTTCAAATGGCAAATTAATATTCCCCAGAGTAACCTCTTGTCCATCTAACCAAGAGTGGTAGAATGCCTATTAGCCAGTACGAGCTTTAGAGTGGTCAGATATACAAGCTATATGTCATCACCACTGATCATTAATAAATCCACTGGAAATATATTATGTGCAAGACACTGTTCCGGTGTGGTGAGTTGGTGAAAAATGTCTTCACATATGGAATGTATATGCCTAAGAAATTTCCTATAAACATAAGAAATTTCCAAGAATAGCAAACCATTCAGCCCATGTCTAGCTTTGGTTTATGAAGAGCATTATAGGTATTTTCTCTGGAGCTGTATCTCACACAGTCAATTTTTAATTCCAGACATGGCCAACTTTCCTTGAATATATGATTTAATCTAAAATCTTACAGTTATTTGCATATTTGACCAATACAACTCTTCTGTTATGCCTGCTTACATTTTCTATTTAAGCTGGTATATATTTTGGTCTCCAAATTACAGCCTTCTCATTTGGAGGATAGTCTTCAGTTTTAGTATTCTGAGATTCGATGAAAAATAGGTATTTAACTTTTCACAGCTTCTGTTGTATTTTAGACTTCGGGCATAGTCTTCTCAGCCTTCATCTTTCCCATTGAAAATTTCTAATCCTTTTAGTTTGTGTTCATTTGAACATGATTCTGTCCTCTTTATCGTTTTTTTTTGTTTGAATTCTGTTTGTTTTTTACAGTTGTATTAGGGTGAAGCAGCCAAGGCTACTGAGTGTAAACACACAATAGTTTTATCACAGTAGCCTTGTAGTGTTTTTATTTATTTTCAAAACTTTTCTCATTAATGCCAAGATTTTGTTAGCTTTTTCTTTTCTTTACTTATAGAAGCATCTTGGGATGACATGTTCTGAGAGTTATTAAAAATAATTCCTACATTCCCTTCTTACATGATAAATGATAGTTCCTTTGTGTCTTTATGTTAACATGATTATTATTTTCTTCTTGAACTTGTCCGCATTAAAGCTTGATGTTTATTCCACTCACTCACTGAAATTTATAAGATCATTATGAGGTTTTTACCATTCAGTTCAGCATTCCACTCCCTGAATTGCTTGGAAAGAATTAACAATAGGAAATTTCATTTTTCACCATTTTAAAATCATAGCAAAGAAGACAAATTTAAGATTGATCCTAAAATAATGTTTTAGAATACTGGATAAAATGCTCACAATATATTACTGAGGGGAAACAAAAGGGGCCTGAAAAGCAGTGTGTACAGTACATGCTAATTGTATGGGAAACATGTGTTTATACACATATGCATAGACAAAAAAGACAGTATACACAAAAATGCTGACAGTGGTTTTCCCTAGATGACATCTTATCGCAGTATATATGCTCTGATAAACTATGTTTTCTACAGAGTTAATATGTATATTTGATGACCAAAAAAAGTAGTCCAGTCCAGACACATGCACCTCAAGGATATCACTATTAATTTATACCTTTTATTTTTTTAACTTTTTGTTTTATATCGGAGTATAGCCAGTTAACAATATTGTGATAGTTTCAGGTGGACAGGAAAGGGACTCAGCCATACATAAACATGTGTCCATATACACTCTGCTATATTAAAATGGATAGCCAACGAGATCCTACTGTATAGGACAGGGAACTCTGCCTGAATGGGAGAGGAGTACAGGGGAGAATGGATACATGTATAATTTATACATTTTAAAAGAGCCCTTTATTTTCCATCTTTTCATTAGTTATTTCTCTCATCTCTCAGATTTTGTTTTGTTTGTATGTGTGGCTTAAGTTTCTGATTTGTGGAACTATTTTAAAAGCTGTTTGGAAATGTAAAATCATGCTCAGTTACAGGTAGGTACATTCCTCAAAACCCCAGACACTATCAGGTTAGCCCAGCAATAGTGGAAAGCATGCTGTGTTTCTTGCATGGTTATCTTTATTTTTTTTTAAGTTTTTTTAAATTAATTAATTTATTTTAATTGGAGGCTAATTACTTTACAATATTGCATTGGTTTTTGCCAAACATTGACATGAATCAATCACAGGTGTACATGTGTTCCCCATCCAGAACCCCACTCCCACCTCCCTCCCCATTCCATCCATCAGGGTCATCCCAGTGCACCAGCCCTGAGCACCCTGTCTCACGAATCGAACCTGGACTGGTGATCTGCTTCACATATGATAATATACACATTTCAACGCTACCCTCTCAAATCATCCCACCCTCGCCTTCTCCCACAGATTCCAAGAGACTGTTCTGTACATCTGTGTGTCTTTTGCTGTCTCACATACAGGGTTATCGTTACCATATTTCTAAATTCCATGTATATGCGTTAGTATACTGCATTGGTGTTTTTCTTTCTAACTTATTTCACTCTGTATAATAGGCTCCAGTTTCCTCCACCTCATCAGAATTTGATTCAAATGCATTCTTTTTAATGGCTGAGTAATATTCCATTGTGTATATGTAGCACAGCTTTCTTATCCATTCATCTGCTGATGGACATCTAGGTTGCTTCCATGTCCTGGCTATTGTAAACAATGTTGCAATGAACATTGGCGTACACATGTCTCTTTCAATTCTGGTTTCCTTGGTGTGTATGCCCAGCAGTGGGATTGCTGGGTCATATGGCAGTTCTGTTACCAATT
>NW_011494928.1:3450138-3474757 GCF_000754665.1 Bison bison bison
GGGGTCGTCCCAGTGCACCAGCCCCAAGCATCCAGTATCATGCATTGAACCTGGACTGGCATCTCGTTTCATACATGATATTTTACATGTTTCAATGCCATTCTCCCAAATCTTCCCACCCTCTCCCTCTCCCACAGAGTCCATAAGACTGTTCTATACGTCAGTGTCTCTTTTGCTGTCTCGTATACAGGGTTATCGTTACCATCTTTCTAAATTCCATATATATGCGTTAGTATACTGTATTGGTGTTTTTCCTTCTGGCTTACTTCACTCTGTATAATAGGCTCCAGATAGCAGCTATTCTGACCAGCGTGAGATGGTACCTCATTGTGCTTTTGATTTGCACTTCTCTGATAATGAGTGATGTTGAGCATCTTTTCATGTGTTTGTTAGCCATCTGCATGTCTTCTTTGGAGAAATGTCTGTTTAGTTCTTTGGCAGCATGGTTATCTTTATTTTTCATGTTTCAACGATTTTTTATTTTACCAATCTCCCTGATGTGGAAGTGAACATTACCTGTTTCTAGTTCTCCAAATTTCCTGTGGAAATTGTACTTTTCATACTAGTTCCTGCCTTTCCTCTCTAGTGCCCATGCTGCTGCTGCTGCTGCATCACTTCAGTCATGTCCAACTCTGTGTGACCCCATAGATGGCAGCCCACAAGGCTCCCCTGTCTCTGGGATTCTCCAGGCACGAACACTGGAGTGGGTTGCCATTTCCTTCTCCAATGAATGAAAGTGAAAAGTGAAAGTGAAGTCACTCAGTTGTGTCCGACCCTCAGCAACCCCATGGACTGCAGCCCACCAGGCTCCTCCATCCATGGGGTTTTCCAGGCAGGAGCACTGGAGTGGGGTGCCATTGCCTTCTCTGTCTAGTGCCCATATGTGGTTGCTATTCCATTTTATAAATTGAGCAGCTGAAGAATAGACTATTTGAGCTTTCTCTGGGCAGGCTGTCAGATTTAATCATTTTGGATCACTTTTATGGAGTAGTTGCTCCCCTTGGACATATCCTGACATAGTTCCTTTCCACAATGTAGAAGCAGGTCAGGTGTATTTCCTTTTTTAAACTGGCTCCCAAGCTATTTTATTATATGAAACAATCATTTTCTTCTTATCCAAAAATCTTATCTACATGTGCAAATTGAGTATTCAGCCAATTTTTAATGTATAATTGAAATTCCATATTAATTACTGTGTTTTATTTTCACTAACACTATTATTTGCACTCAGTTAAATATGTAAATACTTATGGGACCTGAATGTATTAGAACTTTTCATGTGTGTAACTAGAAATGTCTCCAGCAGATTAATAATCTGTCTCTGCAGCCTACTATGGCCTAAATTAACAATGTAATCATAACAATTTATCAAGTTTAACTTTTATTCATTTTAATTTGTAGACTTGAATCATCTTATTTACCGTCTATTAAAGAAACAGAAAAAAAAAGGAAAGAGCTATTTTCAGTGACCCCAGATCAACCAGATCATGAAAAAGAGTTGAACAAGGTATGGTAAATAAGGAGCTCCATTCTTCCAGGCAGATCTGAAATCTTTGAATACAAAGGGAAAAAAAATCTTCCCTCTCACTCCCTTCTTCCTCCTGCTATTGATGTATTTTCTCCTAAGACAATAACCTACCAAGCTGTAATTCTGACACTTCTCAGTGTGAAGCTATAGGGAACACAAACTTCAGGTCATCACTCTACTGCTGGGACACTGCTCGTGACAGGTAGAGGGCCTCGGGCTTCGTGAAAGGCAGTTGATGGCAAGAGTGAGAGCTCAGCCAGGCACTCAGCCACATGCCAGGTGCATAAACGAGGAAGTTGCCTGTGCCAGTTGCTCAAAGTCCTGTTTCCAGGATGGGGCTGGGCTAATTAGTCCTACCTCATAAGGTCATGGGGCTTCCCTTGTGGCTCAGCCGGTAAAGAATCCACCTGCAATGCAGGAAACCTGCCTTCGATTCCTGGGTTGAGAAGATCCCCTGGAGAAGGGAAAGACTACCCACTCCAGTGTTCTGGCCTGGAGAATTCCATGGACTGTATAGTCCATGGGGTTGCAAAGAGTCAGACATGACTCAGCGACTTTGATTTCACTTCAGTTCACTTCATAAGGTCATGATGAGTAAACGAGCTAATACTAGCTGCTACTTAAACAACTCTTGGGCTTCCCTGGTGGCTCAGACGTAAAGAATCTGCCTGCAATGCAGGTGACCCCGGTTCGATCCCTGGGTCAGGAAGATCACCTGAAGCAGGGAATGGCTATCCACTCCAGGATTCTTGCCTGGAGAATCCCATGGAGTGAGGAGCCTGGGGAGCCCCGGTCCATGGAGTTGCAAAGAGCTGGACACAACTGAGCAACTAACATTAAATTGCTCTTGCCATGTGCCAGAAGCTGTTCTAAGGGCTTAGCAAAACCTGATTCTTATATTCCTCACAACCGTCTGATAAAGTGAAAGTCGCTCAGTCATGTCCGACTTTTTGCAAGCCCATGGACTACACAGTGCATGGAATTCCCCAGGCCAGAATACTGGAGTGGGTAGCCATTCCCTTCTCCAGGGGATCTTCCCAACCCAGGAATCGAACTTGGGTCTTCTGCATTGCAGGCGGATTATTTACCAACTGAGCTACCAGGGAAGTCCTCCCATCTGATAAAGTAGGTACTAATACTATCCTCTTTTATATTTGAGGAAACTAAACCACAGAGAAGGTCAGTAATTTCCACCAATATTATAGCTATTAAGTGGCAGAGGCCAGATCTGAATCCAGGCAATCTGGCTCTAGAGTTCATACTCTTCCTTTAAATCCAGAAAATAATGCAAGTAAAGTGCTTAGAACAGGGCCTCCCTAGCTCAGGAGAAGCACCTAATAGATGTTCGCTGCTGTTACTGTTGGTTACACCAAACATGTAGCAAGTACTTTGCCAGCAGCTGGGAACAGGAGTATGAATAAGACCTGGACACTGCCATGGAAGACTCTGTGGGTTTCAACTCTCCTACAAAAAAATACCTCTGTTCTTCCTCTAGTAAAATTCCATTGTGGGTTTTTTTTTCCCATAAGTTTATCCTGGCTGCTACTCACTTTCCTATTCTTTAGGTTTAAGGATTACACAGTATATTCATTAATGTATAGTCTAAACAATTGTTAAAAGTAGGAAAAACCTGGGCATGGCTTTGAATTATCATCCATTGCCCAGAACAGTGCTGAACACAATGAGGGGAAAGAAATATTTAGCGGCCAAATCAATATTAATGCTGAGGTCTCCCATAATTGTATAGGGTCATAAGTTCAACAAACATTTATTGAGTATCTAGTAGGATCCCTGGTGGTGCAGCTGGTAAAGAATCCACCTGCAATGTGGGAGACCTGGGTTTGATCCCTGGGTTGGTAGAATACCCTGGAGAAGGCTGCCGTCTCCAGTATTCTGGCCTGGAGAATTCCATGGACTGTAGTCCATGGGCTCAAAAAGAGCCAGACATGACTGAGTGACTTTCACTTCACTTCAGGACTAGTGCTATTCTGCTTATTTCTGAGGAAATACAATAATGTAAAAGACAAGTCCCATCTCCTGAAAAATTGACTATGAGGCAACTATTAAGTGTAGAAAAAGTTGTTATGAATTAATGAACATTTTTCTTATGTTTTTCACATAATCTCCTGAAACTAATTTTACTGATATTTTAAAATATAATTTGTAAAACTATTCTTTACTGAAGACCCCAGTGAATACCTTATGATGAAAGGTTGATTAAAGACTCCCAAAGTATAGTTATACTGTTCTTAACCTTATAGATTTAGGTAGAGTAATACAGCTTAGTGACAGACGGAATCTACTGGTTCTGCCTAGTTTTGATATGGAGGGAGAGAATGCCAGGCACAAATCTCTGCACAGGCTCTGGGAGGCCTCTAGATGACACATTGCTGTGCAGAAAAGCTAGCAAATAAATTGTGTATAAATAGCTAGAGTTTCCAGGAAGTGTTTGGAGAGAGCATTTCATTCTGTAATAAAACCAACAAGAGCCATATATTATGACTCTTGCAAGTATTTTATTTTTCTCTTTTTTCAATATAGAATGATTTTTAGTCACTAATTTTGTGATAAAATTGACATTTTTAATAAACCCAAAAGTCATTTAGAGCTAGATAAATTAAGCTCATTTAAAGAGTTTTGAAGTATAGCATGCTTTAATATCTAAATGTTGAGAAAATAATAAAAAATAACTTACTCCTTCTTCATGACAGTATATTCATTTTTTCCCGCATTTTAGAAGTACTATTTTAAGAACATGTTAAGCTACATCAGTCCAGTTCAGTCGCTCAGTCATGTCTGACTCTTTGTGACCCCATGGACTGCAGTACGTCAGGCTTCCCTGTCCATAAACATCTCCTGGAGCTTGCTCAAACTCATGTCCATGGAATCAGTGATGCCATCCAACTGTTTCATCCTATGTCATCCCCTTCTCCTCCTGCTTTCAATCTTCTCAGCATCAGGGTCTTTTCTAAGGAGTCAATTCTTCGCATCAGGTAGTCAAAGTATTGGCATTTCAGCTTCAACATCAGTCCTTCCAATGAATATTCAGGACTAATTTCCTTTAGGACAGACTGGTTGGATCTCCTTGCAGTCCAAGGGACTCTCAAGAGTCTTCTCCAACACCACAATTCCAAAGCATCAGTTCTTCAGTGCTCAGCTTTCTTTATAGTCCAACTCTCACATCCATACATGACTACTGGAAAAACCATAGCTTTGACTAGATGAACCTTTGTCAGCAAAGTAATGTCTCTGCTTTTTAATATACTGTCTAAGTTGGTCATAGCTTTTCTTCCAATGAGTAAGCATCTTTTAATTTCATGGCTTCAGTCACCATCTGCAGTGATTTGGAGCCCCAAAAATAAAGTCTGTCACTGTTTCCATTGTTTCCCCATCTATTTGCCATGAAGTGCTGGGACCAGATACCATAATCTTAGCTTTCTGAATGTTGAGTTTTAAGCCAACTTTTTCACTCCCCTCATTCTCTTTCATCAAGAGGCTCTTTATTTCTTCTTCACTTTGTGCCATAAAGGTGGTGTCATCTGTGTATCTGAGATTACTGATATTTCTCCCGGCAATCTTGATTCCAGCTTGTGCTTCATCCAACCTGACATTTTACATGATGCACTCTGCATATAAGTTAAATAAACAGGGTGACAATATACAGCCTTGATGTACTTCTTTACCAATTTGAAACCAGTCTGTTGTTCCATGTCCGGTTCTAACTGTTGCTTCTTGACCTGCATACAGATTTCTCAGGAGGTAGGTAAGGTGGTCTGGTATTCCCGTTATTTTAAGAATTTTCCACAGTTTGTTATAATCCACACAGTCAAAGGCTTTGGCATAGTCAATAAAGCAGAAGTAAATGTTTTTCTGTAACACTCTAGCTTTTTTGATGATCCAACGGATGTTGGCAATTTGATCTCTGGTTCCTCTGCCTTTTCTAAATCCAGCTTGAACATCTAGAGGTTCACTGTTCATGTACTGTTGAAGCCTGGCTTGGAGAATTTTGAGCATTACTTTGCTAGCGTGTGAGATGAGTGCAATTGTGCAGTAGTTTGAACATTCTTGCATTGCCTTTCTTTGGGA
Organism: Bison bison bison; assembly: GCF_000754665.1. Taxonomy (NCBI): domain Eukaryota; kingdom Metazoa; phylum Chordata; class Mammalia; order Artiodactyla; family Bovidae; genus Bison; species Bison bison. The sequence goes on from NW_011494928.1 coordinate 3,455,753, forward strand.
TTGAAATGAAAACTGACCTTTTCTAGTCCTGTGGCCACTGCTAAGTTTTCCATATTTGCTGCCATATTGAGTGCAGCATTTTAACAGCATCATCTTTTAGGATTTGAAATAGCTCAACTGGAATTCCATTACCTCCACTAGCTTTGTTTATAGTGATGCTTCCTAAGGCCCACTTGACTTCACAATCTAGGATGTCTGGCTCTAGGTGAGTGATCACACCATCGTAGTTATCTGGGTCATGAAGATCTTTTTTGTACAGTTCTGTGTATTCTACATCAGAGGGATGCAATCATAAAATCCAAATTGAGGCACATTATAGAACAACCACAGTGTTCATCAGATAAATTATAAGGAAAAAAATTGGAGAGAGGAGATGGGAGACAAAAGGAGATGCGTAATACTGTGCTGGGCAAATGCGCTTGTACTCCAGCCTCCTACTCTATGCTTCTGCTCTTACGACTGGGTAATTTAGACCCAGCCAGTTCCTTCCCTGAGAGTCTTTTTTTTTTTTTTTCATTTATATTTTTAAATGATGGAGTTAGACCACGTGATTTCCAAGGTTACATCCAACTCTGAAATTCTAAAAATGTTAGTATAAAGAATAGATCCAGGTAAGGGATTGGTGGGATGAAGCCTGAAGCTGGACCACCTGCCTTCCTGACCTGAGTATTTTCCATGTTAGGTCATCCCACTCTGGCTTTTTTCCAATGTGGGAACCACATTCCAGGGCTTTGCTCAGACAGGTTACACAGCAGAGTGTAATCAGACTGCCTGTTACCAGGAATGTGATTTATGAACAGTTGCATATCTTACTTTTCTATCTAATCTGGAAAATAGAGATTGTGGGGATTAAATAAGATGATGTATGTAGAGTATTTAGAGAACACACACATGCATGCAGGCACAAAGAGAGGCTTTAAAAATATAGGAGCTGGTCTCAATGCGTGCACCACATTTAAATCTCTATTCAAACAAATAAATTTAAAAAACATTCATCACACCTCTGATACAAATATAAATTTGATACTGCCTGGGTATTATATGATATTGAGGAATTGTTAATATTTTTAAGACATTATTCTGGTTACATTTGAAGAGAGAGAGCACACTCATAATCTTTTAGAGATTATGTCTTGAAATTTTTAAAGAAGAAATGAAAAAAAGTTTTCGAAGTAAGTTCCCTGGTGTAAATTCATATAAATCCCTTTGTGCATGGCCCCTGCTTAACCTCCAGCCTTACTTCTCACAGCGCACTGAGTCCAGCCTCGTCAGGCTGCTTGTGGCTCACTGAGCGTGCCCCTCCCTCTGACCCCTTTCCTTCGCTGCACTCGTTGCCTGGGAGCCCATCCCCGTCTCTCTCTCCCCTCGGGCTTCTGTTCATCCCTGTGTCAGTCCCAGGCCCCTTCCTCTGGGACCTGTCCTGATACCCACAGGCTGGAGTAAGCGCTGCTCCACCATGTGCTGCTGGCACTGGTTGCTGCACTCTGTTGTAACTGTGTATTTTCCCGCTTCCTCTGATGGACTGTGATTTTCTTTTTCTGAGAACAGTAATTATGTACTTTATCTCAGAACCTCAAGAATCAGAGACAGTGAATTAGAAATGGTGAATGATTTCTAAGGGCCTCCCAGATGGCTCAGTGGTAAGAATCTGCCTGCAATGCAGGAGACACAAGAGACATGGATTTGATCCCTGGGTTGGGAAGACCCCCTGGAGAAGGAAATGGGAACCCGCTCCAGTATTCTTGCCTGGGAAATCCCATGGACAAAGGAGCCTGGAGGGCTGTGGTCCACGAAAGTGCAAATGATTTCTAGGAAGATGAGAGGAGGCTAAACTAAGACAGAGGTAGTAGGAATGGAGAGCAGAGGCAGGACTCAGGAGAGGCTGAAACAGAAGGACCATGGTTTCCTACCTGACTTGATTTGGGAGGGTGAGGGTGGGGAGGAGTCCAGGGTGACCCAGCAGTTTCTACCATGGGAGGTTTAGCGAATGTTAAGAATATGAGATTCCACAGGCTAAGAAAAGTGGGTGATGCTTTTTCATGAACACATGAAGTTTGAAATTTATTATAACATGATTCTGGAAAACACAGTGTTCAGTCACAAATAGTACAGCATAATTTAGTCCCCCAAAAAGCACGGAATTTAGAGCCAACAGTCCTAAGTTCTGTACCTCGTCCTTCCCGTTCATAGTTTATGACTTTGAGCAAGTCCCTTCTCTGAGCCAACTCTTTTCTCCCTAAAAACTGGTTCATCAGTCTCTTGGTGGTAGGGCCAGCACTCGTCCATGGCACCAATCCCAGAGTGGTGGTTTGATGGGTATAAAGTAAGTTCCACAAGACAAGTAAGTTCCACATCCTGTACAACCCAGTGCAACAGTCAACAGTACGGTATTGTGCGGATAAAGATTTGTTAGAAAGGCAGAAGAGTGTTCTTACCATACACACACAATTATTAATAAAACCACAAAGGGACACAGAGAAACTTTTAAAGACAACTATAATGATTATTATGTCTGTGTCCAAACTCACCAGATTTTACCCATGAACTGTGTGCAGTTTTCCGTATACCAAGTATACGTCAGTGAAGCTGGGGGAAGTGCTAGATAATACATTCCCCACCTTCCCGTCAAAGTAGTCACTGAAGTGGTATCAGTAGTTGGTGATGACTTGCACACAGTAAGAAGTAGAAGTGAAAAAGAACTTTTGAAAGTGGAAGGAAAAAGTAAATGAATCATTATTGTATCTTTTTAATTCAACATTGATCAGAAAAGGGGGGTTAGGTGGGGTCTGCCTAAGTTTAAGGTAGGACAGAAAGACAGCACATGGTCAGTGAACCCTTTCAGCTGCCTCTCTGAAGGATTTGTTGCTGTTTTCTGGAAAATATCTGCTGCAGATAAGAAGTCATCTCTATCAGGAGGAAGAGTACCATAGCTCTGAGCAGGAAAGAATGAGGAATGAAATCTCTGACCTAACACAGGAGCTTCATCAGAAGGAGATCACTATAGCAACTGTCATGAAGAAAGCTGCCCTTCTGGAAAGACAGTTAAAAATGGAGCTAGAGATAAAAGAGAAAATGCTGTCGAAACAACAGGTATGCGAGGGGCAGGAGCGCCTGTCCAGGTCACCCTTGTTCAGTGCAGAGTCACCTTGCTTACTGACTGCGGGAAGTGTTCTCTTTCTTCTACGGTTTCTGAGTCTAGCAGCACAGAAATGCCTAGTGGAGTCGCATAACACCTGGGTGAGATAACGCAAAGTGTCATCAACCAAAAACCGGGGAAGCAAGGGGCAGCACAGGACGATTTCTGTAAATCTCACGCCGTCGTCTTCTGGCGACCCAGGTGATCGCCCCCACAGCAACAGCACGCGGTGGTCACAGATTGCTTCCTGGATTTGTTTTCCTTAGTTCGTCAATTAACATTTTTAACTTAAGAAGAGCTTTTACTCCAGCTTTTCATGGACATTTCTCACTCCCATTTCATATATTTATTTTAGAATTTTGAAAAATGGATATTGAAAATGAAGATTAGCTCATATGCACTGAATATTCACCTAATGCATAGCATGGTTCATGGAAAAAAACAGCGATTATAACATTCTACTGTTCAGATACTGCAAGTGACTTCTGAGTCTTCCCTTCCTTCTTCCCTCCCCTCCTATTTATTTTGAAATTCCCTCAATCCTTTGGTGGTGGTGGTGGTTTAGTCACTTAGTCGTGTCCGACTCTTTGCAACCCCATGCACTGTAGCCCACCAGGCTCCTCTGTCCGTGGAATTCTCCAGGCACGAATACTGGAGTGGGTTGCCATTTCTTTCACCACCTCAATCCTGTACTCATTATCAAATTGGTGACCTGCTACTGAAAGTGTAGAGTTTCTCTGCATTATTACCCCAAATATAGTTTTTGAGAGCACCATTCAATAATTTTCTAGATCTGTGATGGTTACTGGGGCTTCCCTGTTGGCTCAGATGATAAAGAATCTGCCTGGAATGCGAGAGACCCAGGTTTGATCCCTGGGTTGGGAAGATCCCCTGGAGAAGGGGATGGCAACCCACTCCAGTATTCTTGCCTTGAGAATTCCATGGACAGAGGAACCTGGTGGGCTACAGTCCATGCAAAAAGTCAATAACAGGGCTATTTAAATCCTGTGTATTGTAAAAATAAGAAAATATTCTGGCTTTGCTCTAGTATAAGCCTTAAACTGTGATTAACCTGTAAAATACACATGAAAACTACAAAAATGAGATGATAGCATTGGCTGCACTGTATAGGAATTGATATTTTACAGGTGTTAACACTGATCTAGGTAGTTGGATTAAGAATGGTTTTCATTTTAACCTTTATACTTTTCTATATTTTTAGACTTTTGTCAAGGAGAATATATTTTATAATTTACAAAAGTAAATCTTTTTAAGGAAAGTGCTTTATGTAGAAAAGAGCCCTAGACAAATAAAAGGTCAGATGCCATGTCTAAATACTGTCAAGTAGAAGAAATTAGGGAGAAAATAAATTAGGAGACAAAATGAAGTAGTCACAAAAAAAGAAGGAAATTTGGCAGGAAGAACAAAACTTAACATGAAATCATATTTGCATGTTGTAAAAATTAATCAGGTAATGAAGAAACTTAATGGACAGTGTTATTCAACCATGTTTTTAAAATTGTGATTTTTTTTCTGGTGATAATTTGCATACCATAAAAAAACAGAAGTGAGAAATGGAATTTGGGAATGGGAAAGGGTAATCAATCAGTATAGTTTGTTTTTAATTTGGCAGCAATCAGGAAAGGAGGGTACAGTGGGGCCTGCCGAAGATCAGAGAACTGAATGAGAATACCTGATTTACGATGAGCCTGCCTAAGTGTCTCCCTTTGCTACTCTTAGAAAATATTTATATTAACAAAGTAAAATTAATTTTCATAGAATTGTGGGCTCTTATTACGAATATCACATTCACTTTTAACTACTAATCTCCTTTCAGATGTTGGATACGAGGTACAAAGCTGTCAGGACTGAAAACACACACCTGAAAGGCATGATGGGAGACTTGGACCCTGGACGGTACATGGTAATGTGCTGACGCCACTCAGTAGCTTGAACAGAGAGCTTGCCTCCTTGGCCAGATACTGTTTACTGAACGCCTCCCGCCTGTCAGGCGTGCAGGAGTCAGGCTGACAAAGTATCTCGTACTTGGATGGAATTTACTTTTATCTGCAGGCTGGAACATTTGAATTTCTGGTTTTCTCCTTGTTCTTTTCTTGAATTGGGCTCAATTCAAATTATTTCCTCAAACATATATTACTGTCCTGGCCTTTGCGTCTGGACTCCTACACCCTGCACGGCCCGACTCCTGTCAGTTCCACTTGATGACCTGCCCCTGAGACTCCAGTCAGAACAGGTAGTTCCAGCCGCACTTGGGCCGATTTGTCTCATAGCTTGTCACTCCCCCCTCATGGGGAACAAGGACCGAGTGGTGCCTTATTAATGTGTCACCAATACTTCCCAACGTCAGGAGGAAAGTCTTCAGTGAATGCTGGTTGAATGAAAAGAAGAATGGATCAGTGAACGATTGAGATCTGGCCTTGTGGTTTTAACTGGTGCCTTTACAGGCTCACACAAGACAGCTTAAACAGGTTACGTGCCTTTCTTTTCAGTTGTTTCATAGAACAGTTGAGGTTTGCTTTTTTACATGTGAAATAGGAGAACGTTTATTTATTGAACTAATAAAATATCATAGTTACTTGTTTATCATTTATTTGCTTTGAGTAAATATTCTGAGATAAAATAATTTACTGCCAGTGCAGGGAATGCAGGGGATCCGAGTAAGGCGATTGCTTAACTTGGCCTCAGATTCCTCACTGTAAAGCGATAAAGTTGGATCACGCATTCTCCATAGTCCTTTCTTAAGTCAGGATTCTGTATTTCTTTCTTTGTCAGTATTTTTATTTTTGAATTTTTAATTGAAGTATAGTTGGTTTACAATATTATGTAAGTTACAGGTATACTACTTAGTGATTCACAATTTTTAAGGTTATTCTCTATTTATAGTTATTATAAAATATTGGCTATATTCCCTGTGTTATACAATATATCCTCATAATTTATTTTATACATAATAATTTGTGCCTCTTAATTCCCTCCTGCTCTCTCTCTATCTGCGACTGTCTTTTTTGTTATATTCACTATTTGTTTTATTTTTTGTATTATACATAGGAGTGGTGTCACACAGTGTTTGTCTTTCTCTGACTTATTCCACTTGGCCTCATACCCTTCCAGTCCATCCATGTTGTTGCACATGGCAAAATCTCACTCTTTTTATAGCCAAGTAGTATTCCATTGTGTGTGTGTGTGTGCGAACCACGCCATCTTTATCTATTCACCTGTTGATGGACACTTAGGTTACTTCCATATCTTGACAATTTTGCTGTGAACATCGGGGTATACGTATCTTTTTGAACCATGTTTTTGTTTTTGTCAGATATTTATATACCCATGAGTGAAATTGCTGGATCGTAAGATAGTTCTATCTTTAGTGTTTTGAGAAACTTCTTTACTGTTTTCCACAGTGGCTGCACCAATTTGCATTCCCATCAACAGTGTATGAGGGTTTCCTTTTCTCCATGTTCTCACCAATACTTGTTATTTGTATTCTTTTTGATGATAGCCATTCTGACAAGTGTGAGGTGATAATCTCATTGTGGTTTCAATTTGCATTTCTCTGATGATTAAGAATGTTGAGCAATGTTTCTTGTGCCTGTTATCCATCTGAATGTTCTCCTTGGAAAACTATTCAGTTTTTCTATTTTTTAATTGGGTAGTTTGTTTTGTTGATGTTGAGTGTATGAGATGTTTACATACTTTTGATATTAACCCTTGTTGATCATATCATATTTTCTTGCATTCAGTCAGTCAGTTCAGTCAGTTCAGTCACTCAGTCGTGTCCGACTCTTTGCAACCCCATAAATTGCAGCACGCCAGGCCTCCCTGTCCATCACCAACTCCTGGAGTTCACTCAAACTCATGTCCATTGAGTCGGTGATGCCATCCAGCCATCTCATCCTCTGTTGTCCCCTTCTTCTCCTGCCCCCAATCCCTCCCAGCATCAAGAGTCTTTTCCAATGTGTCAACTCTTCGCATGAGGTGGCCAAAGTATTGGAGTTTCAGCTTTAGCATCAGTCCTTCCAAAGAACACCCAGGACTGATCTCCTTTAGAATGGACTGGTTGGATCTCCTTGCAGTCCAAGGGACTCTCAAGAGTCTTTTCCGGCTTCCACCATCTTTCCAGCCCTCAGTCAGATGGGCACAGAGATGCTTCTGGAAGTAACATCACGATGGCTGCCCAAGGAGAACCCCAAGTTCAGTTCAAACTTGTTTTGGTTGGTGATGGTGGTACTGGAAAAACTACATTTGTGATGCATCATCTGACTGGTGAATTTGAGAAGAAGTATGTAGCTACCCTGGGTGTTGAGGTCCATCCTCTTGTGTTTCATACCAACAGAGGACCTATTAAGTTCAATGTATGGGATACAGCTGGTCAGGAGAAATTTGGTGGACTGAGAGATGGTTATTATATACAAGGTTAGTGTGCCATTATAATGTTTGACGTAACATCAAGAGTTACTTACAAGAATGTGCCTAACTGGCATAGAGATCTGGTTCGAGTGTGTGAGAACATCCCAATTGTGTTGTGTGGCAACAAAGTGGATATTAAGGACAGAAAGGTTAAGGCAAAGTCAACTGTCTTCCACCGAAGGAAGAATCTTCAGTACTATGACACTTCTGCCAAAAGTAACTACAACTTTGAAAAGCCCTTCCTCTGGCTTGCTAGAAAACTGATTGGAGACCCTAACTTGGAGTTTGTCGCCATGCCTGCTCTTGCCCCGCCAGAGGTGGTCATGGACCCAGCCTTGGCAGCACAGTATGAGCACGATTTAGAGGTTGCTCAGACAACTGCTGTCCCGGATGAAGATGATGACCTGTGAGAAAGCGAAGCTGGGGCCCAGCGTCAGAAGTCTAGTTTTATAGGCAACTGCCCTGTGATGTCAGTGGTATAGTGTGTTTGCCACTTTATTATACAGCTAAGCAGAACATGTGCTTAATCTTTGGATGCTGAAGGAGATGGATGGGCTTTGGAGTGAATGTGGCAGTTTAAAAAAAAAAAACCTTCATTTTTTGGACCTGCATATTTAGGTGTTTTGGAATACAGTTGTTTCCTCCTTGAGTTTCAAATATAAGACTGCTATAGTCACATGACAATATTGAGAGGTGGAATCTTGTTTGTTACTGTCATTCCCATTCTTTTTCATTTAGAATCAGAATAAAGTTGTATTTCAAATATCTAAAAAAAAAAAAAAAGGGTCTTTTCCAACACCACAGTTCAAAAGCATCAATTTTTCAGTGGTCAGCTCTCTTCACAGTCCAACTCTCACATCCATATATGACTACTGGAAAAACCATAGCCTTAACTAGACGGACCTTTGTTGGCAAAGTAATGTCTCTGCTTTTGAATATGCTATCTAGGTTGGTCATAACCTTCCTTCAAAGGAGTAAGCGTCTTTTAATTTCATGGCTGCAGTCACCATCCGCATTGATTTTGGAGCCCAAAAAAATAAAGTCTGACACTGTTTCCACTGTTTCCCCATCTATCTCCCATGAAGTGATGGGACCAGATGCCATGATCTTTGTTTTCTGAATGTTGAACTTTAAGCCAACTTTTTCACTCTCCTCTTTCACTTTCATCAAGAGGCTTTTGAGTTCCTCTTCACTTTCTGCCATAAGGGTGGTGTCATCTGCATATCTGAGGTTATTGATATTTCTCCCAGCAATCTTGATTCCAGCTTGTGCTTCTTCCAGTCCAGCGTTTCTCATGATGTACTCTGCATATAAGTTAAATAAGCAGGGTGACAATATACAGCCTTGACATACTCCTTTTCCTATTTGGAACCAGTCTGTTGTTCCATGTCCAGTTCTAACTATTGCTTCCTGACCTGCATACAGGTTTCTCAAGAGGCAGGTCAGGTGGTCTGGTATGCCCATCTCTTGAAGAATTTTCCACAGTTTATTGTGATCCACATAGTCAAAGGCTTTGTCATAGTCAATAAAGCAGAAACAGATGTTTTTCTGGAACTCTCTTGCTTTTTCCTTGATCCAGTGGATGTTGGCAATTTGATCTCTGGTTCCTCTGCCTTTTCTAAAACCAGCTTGAACATCTGGAAGTTCATAGTTCACGTATTGCTGAAGCCTGGCTTGGAGAATTTTGAGCATTACTTTACTAGCGTGTGAGATGAGTGCAATTGTGCGGTAGTTTGAGCATTCTTTGGCATTGCCTTTCTTTGGGATTGGAATGAAAACTGACCTTTTCCAGTCTTGTGGCCACTGCTGAGTTTTCCAAATTTGCTGGCAGTAGGTTGTCTTTTCAATTTGACATTAGTTTCCCTTTAATTAAAAGAAATGGTGGCCCACTCCAGTGCTCTTGCCTGGAGAATCCCGGGGAGCCTGGTGGGCTGCCATCTATGGGGTCTCACAGAGTCGCACACGACTGAAGCGACTTAGCAGCAGCAGCAGCAGCATTTGTTTATTTTTGCTTCTGTTTGCTTTGTTTCAGGAGATAGATGCCAAAAAATATTGCTACCATTTGCATCAGAGTGTTCTGTGATGATACTGTATTTCTGTGAGAGTATGTCCTTAATTCTCCTAGTAGTCCACAATCTAGCCTCAAAGAATAGAATCACTCTGGACGCTTTCTGCATTCTTCTTTGCACCTCGTTATGGATCCTGTGATTGGAGTATGTGCTGTGCTATGCTTAGTCACTCAGCTGTGTCTGACTCTTTGGACCCCATGGACTGTAGCTCACTAGTCCATGGGGATTCTCCAGGCAGGAATACTGGAGTGGGTTGCCATGCCCTCCTCCAGGGGATCTTCCCAACTCCGGGATCAAACCCAGGTTTCCCTCATTGCAGGCAGATTCTTTACCGTCTGAGCCACCAGGGAAACCCCAATGGAGTATAGATAAAAATAAGGTATATGTGATTTCCCTGTCTGTTACAGAAAGTCTTGTGACACAAGGACTGTTTTTCCTAACTTGTATACACGAAAAAATTAAATTGGATCCTGCCTTCATCTATGGCTTTCTGCTCTCTCTCTCTCAAAAAAGTAGTTTTTGTGTTATTTTTCAGAATCTCAGTCTGAATGTCTGTAGTTGTGCGTTCTGCTTCATTACAGCCCCCACTAAGCCACTTCATTTTGACTCCTGTCGGCATTTGGCTCTGTTTGCTTTTTTGTTTTCAAATTTTCAAGAAATAAAACACAGAAAGATGTGTAAATAAGCAGCTAATTACCCCCGTGTCCATCCCCAATCCCAGTTTGGACTCCAGAGATACTCAATGCTAACCAACTACTGTACTGCATTCTATAAAACATTTTCCTTGCTTGTGCAAACACTTAGATGGGATGAGTTGAATGTTCTTTTACAGAAATACATGTATAACATTTACATTGGGCCTTCCCTGGTGGCTCAGTGGTAAAGAATCCGCCTGCCAGTGCAGGAGATGTAGGAGACTCAGGTCTGATCTCTGGGTTGGGAAGATCCCCTGGAGGAGGGCATGGCACCTACTCCAGTATTCTTGTAAAAAATAATAACAATTCAAACTTTATTATTATTATTATTTTTTACAATATTGTATTGGTTTTGCCATACATCAACATGAATCTGCCACGGGTGTACACGTGTTCCTCATCCTGAACCCCCCTCCCAACTCCCTCCCCATACCATCCCTCTGGGTCATCCCAGTGCACCAGCCCCGAGCATCCTGTATCATGCATCGAACCTGGACTGGCCATTCATTTCACATATGATATTATACATGTTTCAAATCTCCCAAATCATCCCACCCTCGCCCTCCCCCACTCCAGTATTCTTGCCTGGAGAATCCCATGGACAGAGGAGCCTCGCAGGCTACAGTCCATGGGGTCGCAAAAAAGACCAAGTGATTAGATGATGACAGTAATGTTAGATGATGACAGTAACACACGACTAAGTGATTAGATTACAATAACAACAATATATACATTATTCTAAACTGCCTTTTGACTATATATCATGGATATTTCTACAAGTCAGTAGAGAAACATCTTTTAATTTTTCTTAATTTTTCAGAAAAAAAATATATACTCATGTAAAATACATATACGTTTTAGTGAATTGAAGCATAACTCATATACCAGTGATTTTAGTGAGTGTTGTAACTCTTTTTCTCGTTTCTCCCCTTCCCTCCATTTCTCCAGCCACCTCATAACCGATCCATTAGATAACATGTTAACTCTTCGGTATGCATCATTTTATGTTTTTTCGTGTGTGTGTGTGTGTGTGTGTGTAGTCATATACCTATTCAGGGGTTTTAACTTTTTTTAAAAATGGATTGCGTTTTGTACACTTATCTGTGTCTTTTATCCTTTGTTAATCCTTCTAAGTCAGCAAGTTTAGGTTTTATCGGATTATATAGTAGCTTAAGAATATCTCATGATTTTCATGAAAAAATTCAGCTGTTTTTCCAGAATTACAGTTGGGGTTAGGGGTACTGACTCCATGCAGTCCAAAGTCTGCAGCTAACTTTACAGCCAGCCTTCCTCCATATCTGAGGATTCAACCAATTGCAGATGTGTAGTGCTATAATGCATATTTAGGAAAAATGAAAAAATCCATGTACAAATCCACACAGTTGAAACTCATGTTGTTCAGGGGTTAACTGTAATTCATTCATAATTAACAACTCTATCTCTAGATTTTTACACAGAAACACAATACTATGAAAAACATCCTTGTCCATACATCTTGGAATAGCTTCCTGAGAATGCAATTGCTAATTCAAAGGATATGTATCTTTTAATTTTAAAATATTTGTTGTCAAATCATATTTCTACCCTCTCTATAAGAGAGTAACCTTTTATTTCATCCTTACTGGCAATAGGTGTTATTGCTCTTTTAAATTTTTGCTGGTCTGATGGGTATAGTGATTTCTCAATAGTCTTTTAATTTACATTTTCCTGACTGCAGAGGGCATATTTTTGCATATTTATTGGCATATTTATTGGCAATATACTATGACCTAGTTATATTTTTTGATCATTTTCCTTGGGCAAAGCTGAAACTCATTTTCTTTGGGCTTTCTTTTTTTCTTGTCAGTTTATAACAGCATTTTTCTAATTTGTTGTTTCTAACTTTTATATCTTTTGTCATATGAAATGTTTTAAACTTTTATTTGTCAAACATGTACAATTTTTTGTTTATAGCTTCTGAATTTCCTTCCTTGTGTAACATGGTTCTTCTAACTTCTGGACAATATGTATAATTTCTTCAAAGATTTTTATATTTTTCATCTAAATTTTTAATTCATTTGAATTACACTTTTGCATGTAGTATAAAATAGGAATCCAATTAAAGATTTTTTATAATAAATGTTAAGCTCAATTAATTCAATTTCTCCTGATAATTTCCTGTTGGATTTTACTTGGAATTGAATTAAGCTTATATATTATCTTTGAAAGAATTGGCATTTCTATAAAAGTAAATTTCCCTATCCAGTAATATGGCATGGCTTTCTATTTCTTCATCTCTTATTTTATGCTTTTCAATAAGACCTTACAGTTTTCTTCATATAGTTTCTGTACCTTTTAAAACTTATTCTCTTTTAAAACTTATTCTCTTTCTTTTTAAACTTATTCTCAAGTATTTTATAGTTCTTGTCACTATTGTAAGTGGAATATTTTCCATTTTCCATATCCAAAAACTTACTGTAAATATAGAAAAAAAAAAGTCAAACTACCTTTTAACTGTAGTAGGCTTTTTACTAGAGGTTCTTAAGTGTTTTGACATATGTAGTTGCATCAACAAAAATAGTTGTATCTCTTCTAGTGTTCATGACAGTAATTTTTGTCATATTGAACTTGCTGAAACTTCCAAGAGAATATTAAGTAATCATAGTGATCATTGGCAAATTTGTCTAATTTCTGATTTTAGGTGAAACCATTTTAGAGTTTTACTATTTAGGATAATATTCTTGATTTATGGTCTTTATTATGTCTTTCTATTCCTGAAATTACTTAGAGTTTTTAAGATTTGCTTCTGTTTTATCAAATGCCCATTCAACATACATGACATCATGTAGTTTTTATCCATTAGTTTTTTGATGTGTAATACACTGTGATTGATAGATTTCCTGATATTGATCCACCTTTAAATTCATGGAATAAACCTTTTTGATCATTCTATTCATTTTTGAGTGGTGTCATAACAGACTGCCACAAACTGAGTGTCTGAAGACAATAGAAACTTACTGTTGTATAGTTCTGGAAGCTAGAAGTCTAAACTCAAGGTGTCAATAAAACTATGAAAAGAAAAAGAAAGTGAAGTAGCTTAGTCATGTCCAGTTCTTTGCAACCCCACAGACCGTAGCCTACCACACTCCTCCATCCATGGTATTTTCCAGGCAAGAGTTCTGGAGTGGGTTGCCTTTTCCTTCTCCAGAGGATCTTCCCGACCGAGGGATCAAACCCGGGTCTCCTGCATTGTAGGCAGATGCTTTACCCTCTGAGCCACCGGGGAAGTCTCAGTAGGACTGTGCTCCCTCTGAAGTCTTTGGGAGGGATTTGCCCTTGCCTCTCTGTAGCCTCTAGTGATTTGCCGACACTCTGTCAGTCCTTGGCATGTCCATGCATTGCCCCAGTGCCCTGTCTTCACACGGCCATCTTTCTTTCTTTCTTTTTGTTTCTTCATACCATCTTCCCTCTATGTATGTCTGTTCTGGTGTCCAGATTTCCCCTTTTTGTAGAATCCCTGTCATGTTGGATTAGAGTCCACCTTAATGACCTCATTCCTTATTTGGTTACCTCTGTAAAGATCCTATTTACAAATAAGATCACATTCTAAGGTATTAGTAATGGCTTGGACTTCAACATATAACAGTCATACTCTTAACAGTTTTAATATATTACTGGCTTCTATGTAGTAATATTTTATTTAGAAATTAAGATTTGTGTATATAAATGAGATTTGTATATAGTTCTCTTTTTTCCAGCTTGTTATATAGTTATGTTGGCTTTATAACATAAATAGAGAGTTTTCCATATTTATGAGTGGTCTGCCATAGTTTAAATAATATTGGAATTACAGGTCTTTAAAGGTTAGAAGGAACTTAGCTATGAAACCATCTTGATATTGAACCAGTGAAGATAAACCAAAATGGAAAAGAATATAAAGGAGAATGTGTATATATAGATAGATAGATACCACTCCAAGGTGGCGGATAGAAGGACATGTGCTCATCTTCTTTACAACTCACTTTTGAACAACAATCGATAGGAGAATCTTGGATCCCACCAAAAAAAGATACCCCACACCCAAGGGCAAAGGAGAAGTACCAGAAAGATGGTTGGAGGGGTGAAATCAAGTATACAATCAAACTCCAACCCACCACAGATGCTCAGAAGGCTCACCATGAGACATCACAGAGACTGAGCCAGACCTGCCATTGAGTGTTTGAATGTCTCCTGCAGAGGTATGGATTGTCAATGGCCTGCCGCAGGGGCAGGGTCTCTGTGTGCAGCAGACCTGGGTGTGGCATAAGCCCTCTTAGGAGGTCGCCAATAACCCCACCACAGAGCCGCCAGAACTTACACAGGACTGGGGAAACAGACTCTTGCAGGGCACAAACAAAACTTTGTGCAAACCAGGACCCAGGAGAGAGGAGCAGTGACCCCACAAGAGACTGACCCAGACTTGCCCGTGAGTGTCCAGGAGTCTCGGGCAGAGGCATAGGTCGGTGGCCTGCTGCAGGGTCTGGGGCACCAAGTGTAGCAGTGTGTGAGGAGGTTGCCATTTTCTTCATTACCTCCACCATAGTTTGGTCTCAGGTCAAACAACAGGGAGGGAACACAGTCCCAGCCATCAACAGAAAATTAGATTAAAGGTTTACTGAGCATGGCCCTGCCCATCAGGACAAGACCAAGTTTCCCCCTCAGTCAGTCTCTCCCATCAAGAAGGTTCCATAAGCCTCTTATCCTTCTCCATCAGAGGAAGACAGAATGAAAACCACAATCACAGAAAACTAATCAATCTGATCACATGGACCACAGCCTTGTCCAACTCAATGAAACTGTGACCCATGCCATGTAGGGTCACTCCAGACAAATGGGTCATGGTGGAGAGTTCTGACAAAACGTGATCCACTGGAGAAGGGAATGGCAAACCACTTCAGTATTCTTGCCTTGAGAACCCCATGAACAGTATGAAAAGGCAAAAAGATATGACACTGAAATATGAGCTCCCCAGGTCGGGAGGTGCCCAATAAATTACTGGAGAAGAGAGGAGATATAACTCCAGAAAGAATGAAGAGAAACACCCAAAGCAAAAACAACACCAAGTTGTTGATGTGGAAGTTGGTGATGGAAGTAAAGTCCAATGCTATAAAGAGCAATATTGCATGGGAACCTGAAATGTTAGGTCCATGGATCAAGGTAAATTGGAAGAGGTCAAACAGGAGATGCCAAGAGTGAACATCAACATTTTAGGAATCAGTGAACTAAGACAGACTGGAATGGGTGAATTTAACTCAGATGACCATTTTATCTACTACTGTGGGCAAGAATCCCTTAGAAGAAATGGAGTTGGCAGCATAGTCAACAAAAGAGTCCAAATGCAGTACTTGGATGCAATCTCAAAAACGACAGAATGATCTCTGTTCGCTTAGAAGGCAAACCATTCAATATCATGGATCCAAATCTAGGCCCCGACCAGTAATGCTGAAGAAGCTGAAGTTGAACAGTTCTGTGAAGACCTACAAGACCTTCTAGAACTAACACCCCAAAAATCTGTCCTTTTCATTATAGGGGATTGGAATGCAAAAGTAGGAAGTCAAGAGATACTTGGAGTAACAAGCATATTTGGCCTTGGAGTACAGAATGAAGCAGGTCAAAGGCTAATAGAGTTTTGCCAAGAGAATGCACTGGTCATAGAAAACACCTTCTTCCAACAACACAAGAGAAGACTCTACACACAGACATCACCAGATGGTCAATGTCGAAATCAGACTGATTATATTCTTTTTGCAGCCAGAGATGGAGAAGCTCTATACAGTCAGCAAGAACAAGACCAGGAGCTGACTGTGGCTCAGATCATGAACCAAACTCAGACTTAAATTGAAGAAAGTAGGGAAAACCACTAGACCATTCAGGTATGACCTGAATCAAATCCCTTATGATTATACAGTGGAAGTGACAAATAGATTCAGTGCTTTAGATCTTATAAGAGTGCCTGAAGAACTATGGACAGAGATTCATAACATTGTATAGGAGGTGGTGATAAAAACCATCCCCAAGAAGAAAAAAGGCAAAATGGTTTTCTGAGGAGGCCTTACAAATAGCTGAAAAAAGAAGAGAAGCAAAAGACAAAGGAGTAAAGGAAAGATATACTGATTTGAATGCAGAGTTCCAAAGAATAGCAAGGAGGATAAGAAAGCCTTCCTCAGTGATCAATGCAAAGAAACAGAGGAAAACAATAGAGTGGGAAAGACTAGAGATCTCTTCAAGAAAATTAGAGATACCAAGGGAACATTTCATGCAAAGATGGGCTCAATAAAGGACAGAAATGGTATGGACCTAAGAGAAGCAGAGGATATTAAGAAGAGGTAGCAACAAAACACAGAAGAACTGTACAAAAAAGATCTTCATGACCCAGATAACCACAAGGGTGTGATCACTCACCTAGAGCCCGACATCCTGGAATGTGAAGTTAAGTGGTCCTTAGGAAGCATCACTACAAACAAAGCTAGTGGCGGTGATGAATTCCAGTTGAACTATTTCAAATCCTAAAAGTTGATGCGGTTAAAGTGCTGCACTCAATATGCCAGCAAATTTGGCTAACTCAGCAGTGGCCACAGGACTGGAAAAAGTCTGTTTTCATTGCAATCCCAAAGAAAGGCAATGCCAAAGAATGTTCAAACTACTGCACAATTGCACTCATCTCACACGCTAGCAAAGTAATGCTCAAAGTTCTCCAAGCAAGGCTTCAATAGTACATCAACAGTGAACTTCCAGATGTTCAAGCTGGATTTAGAAAAGGCAGAGGAACCAGAGGTTAAATTGCCGACATCTGTTGGATCAAGGAAAAAGCAAGAGAGTTCCAGAAAAACATCTATTTCTGCTTTATTGACTATGCCAACGCCTTTGACTGTGTGGATCACAATAAACTGTGGAAAATTCTTCAAGAGATGGGCATACCAGACCACCTGACCTGCCTCTTGAGAAACCTGTATGCAGGTCAGGAAGCAACAGTTAGAACTGGACATGGAACAACAGACTGGTTCCAAATTGGGAAAGGAGTACGTCAAGACTATATTGTCACCCTGCTTATTTAACTTATATGCAGAGTACATCACGTGAAATGCTGGGCTGCATGAAGCACAAGCTGCAATTAATACTGCTGGGAGAAATATCAATAACCTCAGAAATGCAGATGAAACCACCCTAATGGCAGAAAGTGAAGAAGAATTAAAGAGTCTCTTGATGGAAGTGAAAGAGGAGAGAGTGAAAAAGTTGTCTTAAACTCAACGTTCAGAAAACTAAGATCATGGCATCCAGTCCCATCACTTCGTGGCAAATAGATGTGGAAACTTGGAAATAGTGACAGACTTTATTTTTGGGGTTCCAAAATCACTACAGATGGTGACTGCAGTCATGAAATTAAAAGACTCTTGCTCCTTGGAAGAAAAGCTATGACCAACCTAGACAGCATATTAAAAAGCAGAGACATTACTTTGCCAACAGAGGTCCATCTAGTCAAAGCTATGATTTTTCCAGTAGTCATGTATGGATATGAGATTTGAACAATAAAGAAGGCTGAGTACTAAAGAATTGATGCTTTTGAACTGTGGTGTTGGAGAAGACTCTTGAGAGTCCCTTGGACAGGAAGGAGACCCAGCCAGTCCATCCTAAAGGAAATCAGACCTGAGTATTCATTGGAAGGACTGATGATGAAGCTGAAACTCCAATACTTCGGCCACCTGTTGGGAAGAACTGTCTCATTGGAAAAGCTCCTAATGTTGGGAAAGATTGAAGGCAGGAGAAGAAGGGGATGACAGAAGATGAGATGGTTGGATGGCATCACTGACTCAATGGGCATTGAGTTTGAGCAAACTCCAGCAGTTGGTGATGGACAGGGAGGCCTGGCGTGCTGCAGTCCATGGGATTGAAGAGTCGGACAAGACTGAGTGAACCGAACTGAGCTGTGTACATGTGTGTATAGCTGAAGTTTCAGTGAGGCAGATCTCAGTTACCTTTCCCTTCTCTTTTATGGTACTTGGTATATTCAGATTTCCCTTCTTCTTAGGTTGTTTTGGTGATTACCCATTCCAATATGTTTCTTGTTACCAAAGTTAGGAATATCCTAGAGTTCTTTGCATCTTTCCAGATCCTGGATTTATGTTTTATTTCTTGTTTCTAAACATGTATAGTTTAGCTCTCTCTCTTTTTTTAAGTCTGGCACACAAAGGCATTGCTTATTATTCATTATTGCTGTCTTTTATTAATTTCCTCTTCCTGGTTTATTTTGTTGCACTTTGTCTGATACCTTTTTAAAAATTGTGTATGTGTTTATCTGTTTTTTCGCTGCTCTGGGCCTCTGTTGCTGTCTGCGGGCTTTCTCTGGTTGTGGCAAGTTGGGGCTGTTCCCCAGTTGTAGTGCGTGGCTGTGGTGGCTTTTTCCATCTTATGAATGAAAGTTGGTGTTTTTTATTCAATCTCTGCTCATTCCATTCCCCAACCCCCCACCCAGACTGCCCGTGACAACCACCATTCTACCTTCTGTTTCTGTCAGTTTGACTTTTTTTAAAATTCCACATATAAGTGCAAACATACAGTATTTGCTTTTCTCTGTCTGGATTATGTCACTTAACCTAATGTCCTCTGGGTTCATCCATGTTGTCTTAAATGGCAGGATTTCCTTCTTTTATGGCTGAGTAGT
>NW_011494928.1:3474857-3475050 GCF_000754665.1 Bison bison bison
TGTTCAAACTACTGCACAATTGCACTCATCTCACATGCTAGCAAAGTAATGCTCAAAGTTCTCCAAGCAAGGCTTCAATAGTACATCAACAGTGAACTTCCAGATGTTCAAGATGGATTTAGAAAAGGCAGAGGAACCAGAGATTAAATTGCCAACATCTGTTGGATCAAGGAAAAAGCAAGAGAGTTCCAGA
>NW_011494928.1:3475150-3494506 GCF_000754665.1 Bison bison bison
GGAATTTTCTCCATCCATTCATCCACTAATGGACACTTTCCATGTCTTGGCTATTGTGAACTGCAGTGAACATACTGGAGTGCAGACATGTCTTTGAAACATTGGTTCCCTTTCCTTTAGATACATGCCCAGATGCGAGATCTGGGTCAGCACGGTGGTTCTGTTTTCAATTTCTTCAGCAGCCACGTGCCGTTTCCCGCAGTGGCTTCTCCAGCTTCATTCCCATCAGTGGTGTGCGAGAGCTCGCTTTTCTCCAGATTCTCACCAACATCTGTTATGTTTTGCCATTTTGATGCAGACCGTCCTGTCGGGTCTGAGGTGGTACCTCACTGTGGTTTCAGTCTGCATTTCCTTGATGATTAGTGACGTCAGCAGCTTTCTCACGTGTCTGTGGCCATCTGTATGTCTTCTTTAGAAAAATATCTGTTTAGGCCCTTTGCCCAATTTTTAATTGTGTTGTTTGTATTTTTGCTGTTAAGTTGTATGTGTTTGTTATATAATGTGGAAATTAACCCCTTATTAGATATATAGTTGACAAAATATTTTCTCGCATTCCATAGATTGCCTCTTCACTCTGTTAATTGGCTTCCTTTGCTGTGAAAGAAACTCTTTAGTTTGATGTAGTCCCACTGGTCTGTTTTTGCTTTTGTTGCCTGTGCTTTGGTGTTATATCCAAAAAATCATTGCGAGGGGCAATGCGAAGTAGCTATTTCCCCATGTTTTCTTCTGGGAGTTTGACAGTTTCAGGTCTTCCATTTAAGCCTTAATCTATTTTGAGTTAGTTTTTGAGTAGTCTAGGATAGAGGTCTGTTTTACTTGTTTTCTTGTGAATATCTAGTTCTCCAACAACAGTTATTAAAGACACCACCCATTCCCCATTGTTCTTGGTGCCCTTTTTAAAGATTAGTTGACTACACGTGTGGGTTTATTTCTAGATTCTCTTTTCTGCGCTTATCACATGCCACAGTCAGCACAGAATGTTTTCATTCACTCTATAATTATTTACTGAATGTCTGATATATGTCTAGCAGAATGCTAGGATTATGAGACTAGATCCTTGAACTCATGGAGATTAATGTTAGTGTCTATAAACATACATTAGTGGATATAAACAATTAACTGGATGGTTATGCTAGAGTGATAGGAGATTGTGGAGTGCAGGGGCTGTGTGGGGGCTACCTGATGCTGTACTGGGATCAGAAAAGGCTTCTTAGGAATAGTTAGCCAGACACACAGTGGTGGGAAGTCATGATAAGGTGATATAATGCAGGTGCTGCAGTGGTAAGGAATCCACCTGCCAGGGTAGGAGACCCAAGAGATGTGGGTTCCGTTCCTGGGTTAGGAAGATCCCCTGGGGAAGGAAATGGCAACCCACTCCAGTATTCTTGCATGGAAAACTGCATGGATGGAGGAGCCTGGCAGATTACAGTTCATTGGGTCGCAAAGAGTCAGACATGACTGAGTGGCTGAGCACACAAGGTAATATAATGTGCAGAGACAAGACAGAAAGTCAAGGAGACTGGTAGAATTTCGTCACAACAAAGAGCTGCTGGTCATCGCGTGTGTACTGTATGCCTTGCTGTCTGCCGAGTACTTTTCGTACATTAACGTCTACGTCCTTATACTGTGTGGGGCGGCCGGGGAGGGGGGTGGGGCTGGGATAGGGACTATTATCCCCACAGAAAAAGAAATGAGGTCTTTCAGTTTTAGAGTAACTTGCCCAAGATCATACAGCTTGTGACTGGCTTGGATAGCTCCAGATGCGTAGTGTTGACTGTCAGACCCCATGGTCCTGCCCCTTCTGTTCTTGTCACTGATCCTGCCCTTGCATCACTGCCCCTACTCAGCCCCTGTATTTCGTCCTTGGTTCTCTACTCTGGCTGTGTGCTTCCCCTTGAAGGGTAGAGGCACCTTCAGCTTCTCTCTTCTGCATCATACAATGGCTTCAGGTTCTCTCTTTGGAATGGCTTCCAAGTTGTCCATTTTCCACGCCAGGTATGCTTTCCTAACGTCGCCTTTCCTGGTGGAACATGTGCTCAGTTTCCCACAGGAAGCCAGAACCCTTCACGTCCCAGGCTTCCTTAACCTGGGTCACCTGCTCTGTTTCCCTGTGGAGACCGGCACAAAGCCTCCACTACAGTAGAACAGCTTATTCTCATCTGTGTATGTGATTCTCATTCTCATGCTCTTTCTTACTTCCTGACCTTGGCACATGCTTTTCCTTCTACCAAAAAATCCCCCTTCCCTCCTTCACATGGCCATGTCCTTTTAATGTTTCAAGTTTATCTGCATAAATTTTAAGCTATACCAAAATCTTCTCTGATTTTCCTGTTAAGTGTCACTCCTCGAAGCCATCATAGCATCCTTTCCTTAGCATCTGTCCTACCACAGTCTTACAATTGCGTTTTTCGTAAGCCGTCCATCCCCTTACCAGTAGGCTCAGTGGTTATGGTCCTAGTTTGCCACCAAACTCAACACTTAATGTAGTGCCTGAATATGGAAGGCACTGAAAAATGTTTTGTTTGATGAGTAAATGAGCAAATGAATTAGTGAATGATGAATGGATCAATCTATTATATGTTTTCCACCTGAGTGCTTTTCCTTTACCAAAGTAAAGAAATTCCTTTTTCTTTACTAAATCCTACCAGTCCCTTAAGGGACTAGATTAAATTTTATCTCCTCCTTGAATTCATCTACCATTACTCTGGGGCCCAGTTAGTTTTCCTTTCTTTGACTTCCTTTAGCAGTTTTGAATTGTCTTCTTTTATTTTTTGTTATGGGTATGTTTTGTCTCAGTCATATTTCTTGTGGGAGAAAGGGCTTATATTTCATGTTTTTTCTTCATATAAGATTTGGTATAGTATATGACTCATTGAAAGCTTCCCTGGTGGCTCAGACAGTAAAGAATCTGCCTGCAATGCAGGAGACCTGGGTTCCATCCCTGGGTCAGGAATATACCCTAGAGTAGGAAACGGTGACCCATTCCAGTGTTTTTGCCTGAAAAATTCCATGCACAGAGGAGTCTAGTGGGCTACAGTCCATGGGATCACAAAGAGTCAGACATGACTGGGCAACTGAGCACTCACACACATACGCAAGGCTCAGTGAATACCTGTGGATTTGTGGGAGTTACCTGCTGTCTGAGAGACATGAATAAGTTATCAAGGAAACCACTGCTAATTACAAGGTTAACCAAAGCTTTGTCTTATCACACTTCCTACATGATCTGTCTCAGTAGTTGTTGACATTGATTGATTCAAAAAACATTTGGGTTCCTACTTGGTGCAGTATAATTTAACACATAAATTACATCATATCTATATTATTTACTATTTTTCATGCATGTTACTTTAGTCTACTCAGTTTTATTGTATTTTCAATAAAGGCAGAGTCACTTTTTGGTATTTGATTATCTCTGCAGAGCTTTTACATTAGCACACACATATACATACATAATATATATGTCTAAAGGTTGCTTAATGGGCTGTCATAAAATAGAATGCCATTTGTTATAGCCTTCAACATGATGCTTATTAAAATAGCACTTAATCATTTATATTTTATGAGGATTATCCTTCATATAGGAAGGTTTTTTTAAATTTTAATGTGGTTTTACGTATTTATTTTGGCAGTGCTGGGTCTTCATCACTGTGCAGGCTCTTTCTCTAGTTGTGGTGAGCCCACATCTCACTGCAGCATCCCCTGTTGCAGCGCATGGGCTCAGGGCACGCGGGCTCGGTAGCTGTGGCTCCCGGGCTCTAGGGCACAGACTCGGTAGTTGTGGCGCACAGGTTTAGTTGCCCTGGGGCACGTGGGATTTTCCCAGATCGGGGATCAAACCCACATCACCTGTATTGGCAGGTGGACTCTTTATTGCTGAGCCACAAGAGAAGCCTAGGAAGGTTTTTTTTTTTAATTGAAATTTACTTGGCATAAAATACTATGTTGGTTTCAGGTGTACTCATAGTGATTTAACATTTGTGTGTATTACAAAATGATCACCACATTAGTTTAGTAACCATCTGTCCCATATAAAGTTATTTCAGTTTTATTGACCATATTCCATATGCTGTATAGTACATATGATTGCTTATTTATTTTCTACCTGGAGGTTTGTACCTCTAAATCCCCTTCACTTGTTTTACCTACCCCCAACACCCTCCCCTCCGGCAACTATCAGTTTGTCCTCTGTATCCTTGAGTCTGTTTAGTTTTGTTTTTCAGATTCCACATATAAGTGAGATTATATGATATTTGTCCTTCTCAGTCTGACTAATTTCACATAGCATAATAGCCTCTGGATTCATCCATGTTGCCCCAAATAGCAAGATTTCATTTTTTTATTGTGGCTGAGTAATATTCCATTGTGTATATACACCATAGCATTTTTTTATCCATTTGTCTTTTGATGGACACTTAGGTTGTTTCCGTATCTTGGCTGTTGAAAATAATGCTTCGGTGAACGTTGGGATATATGTATCTTTTCAAGTTAGTCTTTGTGTTTCCTTTAGATAAATACACAGATGTGAAATTGCTAAATCATATGACAGTTCTATTTTTAATTTTTTGAGGAAACTGCATGGTTTTTCCCATAGAAACTGTACCACTTCTATTCCCACCAATAGGTCACAAGCACTGCTTTTCTCCACATCTTCACCAACACTTGTAATTATTGTCTTTTCTATGATAGCCTTTCTAACAAGTATAAAATAGTCACATTATGGTTTTGATTTACTTTTCTCTGATTAGTGTTGAGCATCTTTTCATGTCTTTTGGTCATCTGTATGTCTTCACTGGAAAAATGTCTGTTCATATCCTCTATTCATTTTTAATGAGATTTATTTTATGTTGAGTTGTATCAGTTCTTTATATATTTTGGATATTAAGCCCTCATCAGAAGTATCATTTGCAAGTATCTTCTCCCATTTGTTAAGCTGCCTTTTTATTTTGTTTAGTTTCCGTCCCTGTGCAAACACTTTTTAGTTTGATGCAAGCATATTTGTTTATTTTTGCTTTTTTATTCTCACCTGAGGAGACAGATCCAAAAAAAATATTACTAAGACCAGTGTTGATAAGTATATTGTGTTTTCTTCTAGGAGTTCTTCGGTTTCAGGTCTTACATTTAAGTCTTTTTTTAAGGTTTATTTATTTATATTTGGCTGTGCTGGGTCTTCATTGCTGCACATGGGTTTTCTCTAGTTGTGGCAGGCAGGGGCTCCTCCTTAGTAGTGGCGTGTGGGCTTCTTTTGCTGCAGAGCATGGACTCTAGGTGTGCAGTCTCAGTCATTGTGGCCCACAGGCTTTGTTGTCCCAAGATATGTGGGGCATCTGGGAATCTTCCCAGACCAGGGATCAAACCCGTGTCCCCTGCATTGGCAGGTGGACATGCCATTTTTAGCCACTGGACCACCAGGGAACCCTTACCTGTAAGTCTTTAATCCATGCTGTGTTTAGTGTGTGCATGGTGTGAGAGGAGTCCAGTTTGATTCTTCTGCATGTAGCTGTCCATTTTCCCAACACTGTTTACTGAAGAGGCTGTCTTTTTCTCATTGTATATTCTTGCCTCCTTTGTCATAAATTAATTGACCATGTAAGTGTGGATTTATTTCTGGATGCTCTAGTCTGTCCCGTTGGTCAGTGTACTGTTTTTGCCCTAGTACCATACTGTTTTGATTACAGTAGCTTTGTTCTTGTTGTCATGTCTGACTCTTTTCAACCTCACAGACTGTAGCAAGCCAGGGTCCTCCGTCTTCCACTGTCTCCTGGAGTTTGCTCAAATTCATGTCCACTGGATTGACGGTACTATCTAACCATCTCTTCCTCTGCCGCCCACTCTTCCTTTTGCTTTGTAGAACAGTCTAAACTCAGGGAGGCATGAAATATCCAGCTTTGTTCTCCTTTCTCAATATTTGGTTATTCAAGGTCTTTTGTGTTTTTGAACAAATTTTAGAATTATTTCTGCTAGTTCTAAGAAAAATACAATTGATATTTTGATAAGGATTGCATTGAGTGTGCAGATTGCCTTGGGAGTATGGTCAGTTTTAAAATATTAATTCTCCTAATTTATAAGTACAGCATATCTTTCCATTTGTTTGTGATATCTTCAATTTCTTTCATCAGTGTCTTATAATTTTCCAAGTATATGTCTTTTACCTCCTTATGTAGATTTATTCCTAGGCATTTTATTATTTTAATGTGATTGTAAATAGGGTTGTTTTCCTAATTTCTCTTTCTAGTTCATTGTTAGCATATAGGAATGTAAAAGATTTCTGTATATTAATTTTGTATCCCTCAACTTTACTGAAATAATTTATTATGTCTAATAGTTTTGTGGTGGCATCTTGAGGATTTTCTATATAGTTTCATGTCATCTACAAACATTGATCGTTTTACTTCTTCCTTTCCAGTTTGAAATCTCTTTATTTCTTTTTCTTGTCTCATTACTGTGGCTAGGACTTCTAGTACTGTTAAATAAGTGGCAAGAGTGAGTATCCTTGTCTTGATCCTAATCTTAGAGAAACTATTTTCAGCTTTTCACTGTTGACTCTGATGTTGGCTATGTGTTTGTCATATAGGGTCTCTATTATGTTGAGACATGTTCCCTCTATGCCCACTTTCTGGAGAGCTTTTATCATAAATGGATGTTACATTTTGTCAAAACCTTTATCTATATCTATTGTGATGATCATATAACTTTTATTCTTCAATTTTTAATGTGGTATGTCACATTGATTTATTTGTGGCTATTGAACCATGCATATATCCCTGGGATAAATCCCACGTAATCACAGTGTATAATCTTTTTAATGTATTGTTAAACTTGATTTGCTGATATTTTGTTGAGACCTTCTGCATCTATGTTCAGCAGTGATACTGACCTGTTACTTTTTTTGTAGTGTCTTTGTCTGGTTTTTGCATCATGCTGATACTGGTCTCCTAGAATGAGTTCAGAAGCATTCCATCCTCTTCAGTATTTTGGAATAGTTTGAAAAGGATCAGCATGAACTCTTCTTGGGTAATTTCCACTACTCTATCTTCCAGTTCACTGGTCTGTTCTTTTCTATCATATAATCTACTGTTTATTCTTTGTAGTGTATTTTTTTTATTTCAGTTGTTGTATTATTAAGCTCTTTTTTGGTTCTTCTTTGTGTTTTCTATTTGTTAAACTTATTGTTGTATTCATCCATTTTTCTCCTGAGTCCATTGAACATCTTTAACATCATTACCTCTAACTCTTTACTGGGTGAATTGCTTATCCTACATCTTCTTCATGTGGATTTATACCTCTCTCACCTCATTTTGCCCAATTTTCTTTTTTATTTCTTCATACTAAGTAGGCTGGTTATGATTCCTGATTTTGGAGAAGTGGCCTTATGTTGGAGATGTCCTATGGGGCTCAGCAGGGCACTCCCTGTGTTCACTGGAGTCATATGCTCTTGGGTTGCCTCATGTTTGGGCTGTGTGAACCCTTCTCTTGTGGCATGGCCAGCTACTGTGGGCATGCTGGTTGGCAGGGCTGGCCCCTTGCAAAGGTGGCTGCCAGCCACTGCCTCATGTATTGGCTGCTTTCCCACTGGTGGGTGCGGCTGGATCCCAGCATAGCTGATCATGGGGCCTGTGAAGCCCAAGGCTGGTGCCAACCCTCTAATGGGTGGGGCCAGATCCTGGCACAGCTGAGTGTGCAGTCCATTAAGTCCTGGGACTGGTGCCAACCAGCTGGTGGGCTGGTAACCTCCAGCACAAAGAGGTTAAAGGGAGCTCTCCAAAATGGTGTTTGTCAGTGCTGGTGTCCACATGGTGGAATAAGCTCCCGAGAATGGTTGCCACCAGTACCTCCATCCCCAGGGGAGTCCTAGTTGCCACTCCCCTCTCCCGGAGGCTCTCCATGATGAGCAAGTAGATCTGACCCAGGCTCCTTTCAAACTGCTGAGACTCAGAGCATGAGAGATTTTGTGTGTGTTCTTTAAGAGCAGAGTCTTTGTTCCCTGTATCCCTCTGGCTTTCTCAAAGGTAAGGCCTGCTAGTTTTCAAAGCCAGACATCCTAGAGGCTCATCTTCCCAGTACAACACCCCCAAGCTAGGGAACCTGATGTGTGGTTCAGATCCCTTTGTGCTAGAGGAGGACCTCTGCAATTGTGATATTCTTTCAGTTTGAGAGTTGCTGATCCAGGGATGTGATTCTGACTACACCCTTCTTAGTCCATCCCTTCTACTCAATTTTATTATGGTTCCTTCTTTATATCTTTAGACATATAAAATCTTCTCTGCTAGTCTTCAGGTTGTTCCCATAGGTAGTTGCTATGTAAGGAGTTATTATGGTTTACCCCTGCAACAGGTGAGTTCAGGGTCTTCCTACTGTGCTATGCTATGCCATCTTGAACACACTCCCCCCTTTTAGGAAGCTGATTTTATAACTGCTCTCCATTTTTTATATGTGAAGATTTGGAATTAACTTTGCTAATTGACATAGTCAAGCCATTGCCCAAAGAGAAAAATCTCAAGTGTCTACTGAATAATAAAAAGGAGTTCCGTATGACTCTTATCTCTTTTAAGCTTTTATAATCTATTATGTCATTTATTTACCACTTATTAGTTTAAAGATTTCATAAAGAAAATTCATATCTGTTATGTGTTAAAATCCCATAATTAGTTAATTCTCTCTAAAATAATTGGAATGAATAAGTAAACATATAATTAAATAATTTGTGCTGAAATTTTACCTCGGGCAATAAAAACCATAATATTTACATCATTATTTTTAAGTCTTCTAAAATATGTGGTATTTCTTTAATATTAAAATAACAATTATTTTTTCCTTCCTAGACAAGTGGAATTACTGATATAAAGGTAGGTCATTTCTGAATTACTAGAGCTTTGATAACTTTTCTGCTTAAGTGTGAAGCTTCCTGATCATTTACACTTAGGGGAAAAAGGTTGAAAGTTCATACCCACCCAGTAGTAGAAACAGCAGTCTTGCACTCAGTCCTTTACCTATTGCATACCTGGGGCTGTGACAACCCCCATTTTCCTTTGGAGAATTTACTAATGGGACTAACCACCTGGCATATAAGTTTTTCTCTGGTCTCAGTGACATACTTAAGACCAGAATTAGCAAGAGGTTTTTGGTTTATTTGGATATTTTTTGGTGTTTGTTTGTTGC
This sequence comes from Bison bison bison, assembly GCF_000754665.1. NCBI lineage: Eukaryota > Metazoa > Chordata > Mammalia > Artiodactyla > Bovidae > Bison > Bison bison. The sequence continues at coordinate 3,484,310 of NW_011494928.1, forward strand.
TTTGAAAAAGATGTTTTCCATGGATTTGTGCAAAAGCTTGACTATATAGAGAAAAGTGAGGGGTTTATCTTTATTCTGCTCCTGGGTAATTAACGAAGGATCAAGTTTATCATGATAGGCTTTTTTGTGACTCCATATTTACTTAGACTTATATTTGTATTTGTTAAATTTTCTTTCACTTAGGGAAGGTGTTATAAAATTAGATTTAGTCAGAACTCAGAACTTAGAGTAATTTTTAAGACTAATTGGCCTTTCACTATCCATACAGTTTGCTAAATAAAATAACAGCATAAAAATTAGTACCCTCATAAGCATCTAAAGGGCTTCCCTAGTGACTCAGTTGGTAAAGAATCTGCCTGCAATGCAGGAGACCCAGGTTTGATCCCTGGGTCAGGAAGATCCCCTGGAGAAGGGAATGGCTACCCCCTCCAGTACTCTTGCCTGGAGAATCCCCATGGACAGAGGAGCCTGGCAGGCTGCAGTCCTTGGGATCACAGAGTCGGACTTGACCATGTGACTAACTTTAAGCATCTAAAACATTCATTTACATGCTATAAATTAATATACTAACCTTAAAACATGATTAAAGTCAGCCCTTCTATAGAAATACTTTGTTAGTCTAACTATTATTTAAGAGAAAAAGTACTCTTATAAAATACTATCATTCAGACAGTTCAGTAACCCAACTGTGTGCTCAAGTAAACAGGCGCCATGAGGTTTCACCATTTCAAGAAGAAAAGTCAGTTAAAACTATGAAACCTTAAAATTTGGAGGGTGGGGGTAGGGAATAAGAAATTGATTGGGCCTGTAAAAAGAACCCATCAACAATACATAGGTAAAGTTTAATCAGTGCCTGTTTTCACATGATAACCATCTACTGGAGAATATATTTTTAAAATCATTGAAAAGTATTTAGGAAAAAATGAAATGAGAGAGCACCAAAAATGCTATCCAGAAAAATGGAAAACGTTTTAAAATACAAATTGTATAAATCCATTACCTGTGTAATTCTTTCAGGTCATACTTACAATACTTATTTAATTATGGTACATTTAGAAAATTGTGTTTTTTTAAAAAAATCATTACTAACATTCTTAAATACTTTAAATCAACACTGGGCAGAAAAGTCACAGGTGAAATCTAATTTTATGGAAAAATTTTGAATGAAATCGTAACAGAGCAGCAGACTATCAAGAGTTATATATTTTGACTAGGTGATGTCTTTTTAGGAGAAAATTTTGAATCTTTTCCAAGATTGTTTTTCAAACAGATCTGCCCATGAGTGTTCTCCTTTGGAGAGGAAAATTGTGTTAGGTCTACCTTCTTTATATTTATCACAAATGGGCTCGAATTTTAGAATAAGCAAACCTGTCTCCTTTAAAGCAGATTATAGATTACTTTTTTATCTGTACTAGTATATCTCAGGAGAAGGCAATGGCACCCCACTCCAGTACTGTTGCCTGGAAAATCCCATGGATGGAGGAGCCTGGTAGGCTGCAGTCCATGGGGTCGCACAGAGTCGGACACGACTCAAGCGACGTAGCAGCAGCAGCAGCAAGTATATCTCCAATGAGCAAAGTTAACATATACTAAAGGCAAGGGCCTAACAAGCAGAGAAATACCTTGAATGACCCTTCTTTCCCAAAGGTCACATTGGCCAATATTGTTTTGAGAACGTTTGACCTCCTGGAGCATTTTTTTCCATTCAAAAGTAGACCTTTCTAAAGATTTTTAAACTTCTATAAAAGGATAGTGTAGGTGGCTCAGACGGTAAAGAATCTTCCCATAATGTGGGAGACCTAGTTTCGATCCCTGGGTTGGAAAGATACCCTGGAGAAGGGAATGGGAACCCACTCCAGTATTCTTGCCTGGAGAATTCCATGGACAGTGGAGCCTGGTGGGATATACTCCATGGGATCTCAAAGAGTCGGACACTACTGAGCAACTAACACATATACATAATAATTAGGCAGTAAACAGAAGTTTTAATGAACAGATTTGGCCTTTGAAGCAAAACATAAAACAGGTAAGCCTTTTTTTTTTTTTCAGGTAAGCATTTTTAATGCTTTAATATATACATTTCTATTCCTATTTATCAATATTGATATTAATATAGTAAATGAATAATTTAAAATGTGCAATTAATCAAAAATTTTTTGAGTGACTTTATCACATGCCAGCCCATATGCAATGGCAGTCAAAGCCTTAAATTTAGAAACTTAAAAATGACAATTCTAAGCCATAATCATCTATAGTCTTACGAGCTTTTAAACATCGAAAATTGGAGCTTCAAAAAGATATTTTACTCATGTTATGCTTTTTGTACTAAAATATTACTCTTCTGTAAGCAGGGAACTATTGTTTAATCAGCATAATTCATGGGTATTCAAATCATAGTTCTATTATAAAGGACTTCATGGGGTTATTTAAAGCATTTTCATGAGTTTTCATGTCAGAATATATCCTGTTTTTTAAAATTTTGTGAGAAAAAAAGTTTAGACTCTCCCTAAGAAACTTCTTACAGCATTTAATTAACATAGCATCAGAAATCTTTAATCTTGCTCTAAATTTTTCATGTTGTGATTTAAATATGTTTTTTATTCTTTTATGACATTAACCATTGGGTTGCCCATACCAGACAATAAAACTTTTTCATGATGCTGCATTGCTCAAGACTGTGTTATTGGCACAGTCTCATGCAGGATCTAGTGATCTTGGTATAGAATGGCCCAGAATCAGACTGCCATCATATTGATTTAATATATAATTTTTCATACCACCCTACAGTGAGGGGTTGATATGTGATTTTCTATAATGACATATATTGTTTTAATGTGGAAAACAAATCTTTTAAAATTAAAAGATATGTTAATTCTGGTTCCATTACTAGTCAGCACTAGAAGGCATACCCTATTAACACAGAAAGTCTTAAAACTAACAATTTGTTCTAGCTACAGAGAACAGTAATGCATGCAGTGAGCCTTTTCTGTACTGGAGCATGGGCATCCCCTTCACTGTGATGTGTTAAGTGGCAGCTGTCACTGAGGACCTGTGTTGTGAGAAGGTGGGAGGTGAAGAGAGACATTTAGGAGGTACACAGGAGTAAAGTCACATGAGTCGACTTACAGGAAAGGGTCTTTCCAACATGTGTCCAAATGCACAGAAAATATGCATCTCTTGTATGTAACAGTTTTTTCAATGATAGTTTATTTTATTCTCTAGAGTGTAGACTTCACTAACAGGGAACATTCAAGGCATACATCTATTAACAAACTGGAATACGAGAATGAAAGGCTCCGAAATGATCTTGCAAAACTTCATGCCAGTGGAAAATCAACATGGGCTAATGTAAATACCTATGAAGAAGCAGGAAGGTATGCCTATCAAAGCCAAATAAAAATGGGGTAAAAATGAAGATGGGTATGCCAGCTCCACTTACATAAGGATATAAACATACAAACATTCAAGTGAAATTTGTTTTTAAATAATCAAATTGTAATTTTATACACTTTCTCTTCAGCCGCTTAAAATTTGTTTATGGGGACAATTCAATAGTCTAGATATACATGAAATTCTATGGTCTCAGTAGCTTTCCAAGGATAACAGTGAAATGAGTAGACTGTTAAATGAAATTTTGTCAGTTCGGAACTTTCTTAGAACCTGATGTGGCATACAGAATGTACAAAAGTAATCTTTTTTTTTTTTTAATGTCAGAGTACAGGAACGGCTACCTACTCCAGTATTCTGGCCTGGAGAACTCCATGGACTGTATAGTCCATGGGGTCACAAAGAGTCGGACATGACTGAGCGACTTTCACTCACTCACTCACAGGCAGATAGCATGTCTGGCTTAACTTCAGATACATGTACACTTTGTACTGATGCTCCATCAGTGGAGACAGACTGTGGTCTTTTCACAGGAGAGAACCTGGGGGTGTGTGAGAGGGGTCTTCTGTGAGTGAAGAGAAGCATGTGGAAAATCAATACCTGCTGCCTACATTATCCCCAGGCTCTTTAAAATGTCTTACTTCAAAATTTAAGTAAATATATCAGCCTTAACATTTGACTAATTTCTTCAACTTTAATAAAATATGTTTGGAATCAGAGCTGTCTCTGGAGTTCTTTCACCATTTTCCAGCACTGGGAAAATGCTCAGCAAAACAAACAAGTTTCTTTTCTACAGGATTTTGCAAAGCCATTAATGTGCTAATTACTTTGTGAGTTTCCAGGAACAGGTATGGTGTGCAGTATTCCCCAAACTTATTTGATATGAGGTTTATTAACATTCCATGGTGCTGAGAAATGGTGAATCAATAGGTCCAGACCTAACATCAGTACAACTTTTGTTTAAAAGCTCATAATACTTAGCATGAAAACTTCACATACAGATAATTAATATTTGCAGCTTTGCGGAATTCAAATATTTAACCTTTACTTTCCCATCTGACAAGTAGGGATAATAATTATAAGGGTTTTCTGAGGATTATAGGAGAAAACCTATTTCTTTGTAAAATGTATAATTCCCTAAATGTTAGACATTATCATTGATACTATTATTCTAACAAAATTGTTAATATTTACAATAATATTGATACTTCTCCAACTCCCAGTACCTAAAAAGTATATTTTGGTGGATAAACAATGACTGAATCTGACATTTCCTCTAAAGATAGTGCTGTTGGGGAAGGGTGATGCCCGGCTCCCTAAGTAGCCCAGTGCTACAGGTACAGTCCTTAAGTCCAGGGGCTGTACTTGACACATCTGCTCAGCATCCTCGTGCGTGTAGTACATCCTTTCCCACTCTCACCACCCTGACCCTGTGTGTGCCGGAAGGATATGCTCTAACCCAGTGTTAGAAACAGCAAGCACTCAGAAGTGCTGAACTAATAGCTCTTCAGGTGGTCATGGGAGGGAATGAGAGAAGCCTGCTGCTGCTCCACAGGGGCGCTTCTTCGGTCGGTAGGGTGGTATGTTCCGGGCAGTGCAGCGAGAGTCCAAAAGGGATGTGGAGAGGATGAGGGGCGTGCACCCCAGCCAGAGGGCAGCTCCCTGCTGAGTATCCCCATGTTGACTGGCCAGGGTAACTGCAAATCTGTCCAGAAAACCTAACCTTGATCTGGGGGTAAGAATATAATTTCTAATATAGAATAAACCCTTTACAACGCACTTCTCTCCCCATGGATACATTTCTCCATGGGTCACATCCCCACCCCCTGTATGCGGTTTTCTCTCTGTAAGAGAAAATCAGCACCCCAGTGATGTTATGAAGGGTCTTCACCGCGTCTTCTCCAGCCACTGGTCTGTATTGCACCCCTGTTAATGCAGAACATTGTTTCCTATTCTTGCTTGTTGGGAATAACTTGGAAAGCCTCAGGTGAAGGTACTAGATGTTCTTCTTTAAACAAAAAGACAGCTCCTCTGCCTTTTCCTGTCTTTAATCAGTGTTTTTATTGTTTGGATTGCTTGGGCAGTGTGGAATGTGTTAAGAGTGCCTAACGGAAACAAGGCGGCAGGGGGCACGGAGCAGTGTAAGAGGTAACATGCTCAGCAGGAGACTGTCTTAATAAGCAGCTTGGGCGACTGTTCCTACTGCAGAGCCCTGTGTCCTGCCAGTCTCATTTGTTCAGAGTTTCATTAAATTTGTTTTAATGGCTTGTCTGATTTCAATGTTCTCCAGTGACCTGATTTTTAAAAGAAACAGCATTTCAAATGTTCTGAATAAATTAGTACCATGTAAAACCCACTATGGGGAAAGAATTGTTGAGAGGCAAGGACACTGTGAACTCACTGGTGGAGAACTGTAAAGCACATATCTATTAATTTTAGCAAGTGAAAAAAGGCAATGTCCTTTCCTTCCCTCACAACACAGCTCAGTGAAGTCAAATACTAAAAGCTGTATGTATTTATTAGGAAGAAAATAATCAAAAAACACACAGTCATATTTACATATCAATGGCTAATACAATAAGGTCTTATTAAAGTATTTTAGAAAGGAAAAAGCTTTTAGATAAAGGTATGGGAACATAATGTTCCACAACATTTTAAAGTCTGTAGTCTAATTTTTAACCCCTTCTTGCTTTTGACTGAGAAAGATTTGTATAATGTATTATTAAAATAAGCTTTTGTCTACTTGGAAGTTAACTCGGTTTTTATTGCTTTTTACTCCTGTTAGAAGTGATAAGATTTTTGTGCTCATCCACTTAAAACGTGAAGCATTTTAGGATATTTCAAAGGATTTCTTTTCCAATAAAAATTTATTCAGCACTTTAAAAAACTTAATGGAGTTCCTTGGTGGCCTAATGGTCAGGATTCCAGGCTTTCACTGCTGTGGTCCCAGGTCAGGGAGCTGAGATCCTCAAGCAGTGTGATGGCCTAATGGTCAGGATTCCAGGCTTTCACTGCTGTGGTCCCAGGTCAGGGAGCTGAGATCCTCAAGCAGTGTGATGGGACCAGAAACACACAAACAAGACTAAGAATGAGATGAGACTGAATCTGGCAATGGAGGTAGTCAATGTTTTCAGCGTTTTTAGAATTAAGTTAGAGTTTTGAAGTTTAAGGATCATTTGCAAGCTAACTTAGAATAGTGGTATCCAGAACGATTAATATATAACTAATTTTAATGGCAAATCAGTTTTGTAGTGTATGATGGAGTTTTATCTCTATATATAGTTCATACTTAAAACTGAATATATGGCTTTAAGAATTATATCATGTGCTGCAAAGATACTGGTAATCACAAGCTAATCAATAAAACTGCTTCAGACCTAGTCAGGAAATTAAAAGTTTCTAACACTAAAACACCACAAAGTCAGGTTTGTCATAATCACTCTACAGGATCTCTTGTCAAGGAATGAATAGTTATTTATCTAGAAGCAAAAAAGTAAGCTGAGTCAGTTTTGCACCAGGGTCTTGCTCAGGAGAGAAAAACACAGTAGCCTGAAGGGTTCCAGGCTCGGAAATAATGGAATCAGGCGTGTTATGTGGAGTGTTAGAAGGGGAGGCCAGAAGTGGTAAATCAGCCTAGTTTGTCAAGGGATCCCCTTTCGTGCTGAAGACAGTACACTGTATGTAGCCCAGGGAGGCTTGTAAACTCAACGGAGGGCCAGGGCTGTGTAGACGGACGGCTCTGTGAACTGTGCGGTTGGCTCAGCCCTCAAGCCAGCCCGAGTTGGGTAGAGCTCTCTCCAACAAAAACGCCGGCTCCTGCCCTCCTGGCAAAGCAAGGAGAGGCCTTGCAATAGGGTCTATGGAACAGACCAGCTTGTGAGATGGTAGTAAAAGCTTTCTGAAATAATTTTTAAGATAGCTTTTAAATTGATATACTTAGCATTTTTTTTGCAAGGTGGTTTTGGTTTTATGAAGTATTTGAATAGCTGTATTCTTGAAGAAGAACTTTTCTGTCATATAAAGATGATTTAAAGCAAAAGTGCTTTGCTTCATAATGTAACTTTCCTTTTCATTCTCTGCACTTTATTGATCTTACAATAAAGAAAATGTTCATGTATAAATTTTAGTAATTAAGATCGTAAAGTTGTATCTATACATCCAAAGCAAAATGGATAATTATTTAGATAATTTAGGGCAAATAATACTTTCCCTGAAATCTCTGTATAATTGAGATTACAGAGGGATGTATATTTCTTGAACCATTTCTATAATTATCTTATTTTTTTCCACTGTGCTTTGAAGTATAGATGGACTCATTCAGATTAAAAGGTTCAACGGAAGATTCTATGCAGAGGTACAAGGCAATTGTTATAATTCTATTTGAATTGTGGGATGTTTCATTTTATTTTGCACATCATAAACCATGTTATTTCAGTTTAATTTGCTGTTCTGTTTCCATGGTAATTATGGTTTGGAAGAATGGATTAAAAAAAATCCATTTCAAGATAAATAAAAATGGAAACCATGTTTTGTTTTTATGTACTAGTTTACAGATGCCTCACTTAACTTTTATTGCTATTTGTATGCATAGCTTTGAAAACGTTTGCATAATAAAAGAAGTCTATATAGATAGATAGTCTTTGGATAAGAACAGAGAAAAATAATGTAAATTTTTTAAACTGTGTAAAGTTAAAATATGAAGACTTTGAAAATGGTTAATCAATACCTGTAGAGAATTTGAATTGTTAGTAAAAATAAATAACTTTAAATTGAAAGGATTTTTATGTTTCCATGGTCTTTGATGATTTTGATTAAACCCCATTTTCATGAATTAATATTCAGAGAAGATACTTATTTAGTTCCAAACAGCCCATACTGTTAGGACCTTTTTGTGTAAAATTTTAGGGTAAGTTGGTTTGTTTATTTTATTATTCATTTGTTTAGTCAGCACACCAAAATTTAAAATCCCACTGGTATTTTATTCAGTCTAATCTTCTACCCTATATTTTGGCACAAACAACCAATTCTATACTGTGCTTTTCATCAAACTGTGGAGTTCAATTCTCATAACAACCCTTTTTTATAAATGAAAAAATTAAAGTTACAGGTAAATATAGTTACCTGTTGCTCAAGGTCATACAACTAAGTGTGGAGGAGTTTAGGAGATAATGTAAATTGAAAACATACTATAAATTATTAAGCTCGACATAAATTATAATTATTATTATTGTATGGAGACTTATTCTAGTGTGAAAAAAAAAAGAGAACAATTATGTTAAGAAAGCCAGTGAGGTTAAGTAAAATGAGAATAGGAAAAGAGTGTCTGTTTAGAATTGTCAAGGGTAGCCGTGTTAGCTGTTTAAAAATTTTTTCTCATACTGGTTTAATGTCATTTAATTAAATAGCAAAGAGACAAAACAGTAAAACACAGAAAGAGAAACAATATAGGCAATAAGAATGGCAGAATATTTTTAGCAATTATGAAAGTTTCCTGCTTCATTATTAATTGTTCTAAGTCTTTTAAGTGGAATAGAAATTGTCAGCAAAATTATTTTCAAAGACATACCCAGATAACAAGCCCAAATATTTTATTGTGCTTTCCCCACAGTTAGAAATCAGAGAAATTTAAATTCTTAGCTCCATAAATAAGCAGGTGACCTTGGTATCAATAATGACAACCAGTCCTTCTCTTTTAGATTTAACCACGATCGTGAGCCAAACAGAAGCGCAACACCTCCATTGCCGTCTTTGCCATTTCAAACCAAAGAAATAACCAGTCCTTTGGTTAGTGATGAGGAAGTATTCCCCATGGTGAGTTGCTGACTATTGGTTACTATTTTCTCCTTTATGGAGTGAATACTCTTACACTGATACTGATATTACTGATATGTACAGAGTAGTTTAAAAAAATATATTGCTCTTTAAATAAGACTCCAAGATGGGTCTGCGAGTAATTCAGCAGTGACTATCTATAGAAGGAAAAGCATCCATAATGTTTCGTGAAGTATTTCACCTCAAGTACAGGCTGAAATTACTGGTGACTTTTAAATATGCAAGTCACTTCTGGACATTCCATGAGCCTTAAAGATCTGTATATTTTAAAGAGCTACAAGTGATCTTTTGTGACTGTTTTAAAAAAAAAATCTCTTTTACTGACTCTGACATACATACAGAAATATGCACAAATCAGAATTGGACAGCTTGATGAATTATTGAAAAGGCAACAGAGCAGTGCAGCTGCCACCCAGGTAATAAACAGAGCATTAGTAGCGTTCCAGAGGCCCCCTTCCCACGCCCTTCCAGTCACTCCAGCCTGCTCCCAAGATAACCACTGTCCTGACCTTTTAAGTCATAACTTGGTTGTAGCCATTTGTAAATTTTAGATAAATCGTATCATGCTGCGTGTGTTCTTTTGTATGGATTCTTTCTCCCACCATTGTTTGAACATTGTTTGATGAGAGTCATTATCCATATTGTTGGCTGTAGTTTATCCACTTTTGTTTCTCTATTAGTATTACATTATATATATATACCATATATAATGATATGATTATCCATAATGATACAATTTATCCATTCCACTATTGACATCAGATCAGATCAGATCAGTCGCTCAGTCGTGTCCGACTCTCTGCGACCCCATGAATCGCAGCACACCAGGCCTCCTTGTCCGTCACCAACTCCCGGAGTTCACTCAGACTCAGGTCCATCGAGTCAGTGATGCCATCCAGCCATCTCATCCTCTGTCGTCCCCTTCTCCTCCTGCCCCCAATCCCTCCCAGCATCAGAGTCTTTCCCAATGAGTCAACT
>NW_011494928.1:3495898-3496185 GCF_000754665.1 Bison bison bison
TGCTTTCTAAGGCCCACTTGACTTCACATTCCAGGATGTCTGGCTGTAGGTCAGTGATCACACCATTGTGATTATCTTGGTCATGAAGATCTTTTTTGTACAGTTCTTCTGTGTATTCTTGCCATCTCTTCTTAATATCTTCTCCTTCTGTTAGGTCCGTACCATTTCTGTCCTTTATCGAGCTCATCTTTGCATGCAATGTTCCTTTGGTATCTCTGATTTTCTTGAAGAGATCTCTAGTCTTTCCCATTCTATTGTTTTCCTCTATTTCTTTGCATTGATTGCTG
>NW_011494928.1:3496370-3502279 GCF_000754665.1 Bison bison bison
CATGTATAGAGTCTTCTCTTGTGTTGTTGGAAGAGGGTGTTTGTTATGACCAGTGCATTTTCTGCATTTGAATTATTTCCTGTTCAGAGGTGATTACAAATACTTTTCCTAAAAACATCCTTGTAAGTGTCCTTTGGTGCACATGTGTACGCGTTTCCGTTGGATCTATACCTAAGAACGAAATATTGTTGTTGTTGAGTTGCTAAGTTGTGTCTTTGCAAGTCTGTGGACTATAGCCTGCCAGGCTCTTCTGTCCATGGGATTTCCCAGGTTAGAATACTGGAGTGGGTTGCCATTTCCTTCACCAAGGGATCTTCCTGACCCAGGGATCAAACCAATGTCTCCTACATTGGCAAATGGATTCTTTACCACTGAGCCACCTCACTCAGAGTTGCTAGGTCACAGAATATGTACAAGGTCAGCTTTAGCATGTACTGTCAAGCTCTCTTCCTGTTTGAGTCAGTTCACAGCCCTATAAGTAGTGTGTGAGTATTCTCCTTTTCTCTATTCTTTCCAGCAGTTTTTAACTGTTATTGGTCTTAATTTTAACTCTCATGGTCAGTGGGTGCATGCATGCATGCTCAGTCGCTCAATCATGTCTGACTCTTTGTGACCCCATGGACTGTAGCCCACCAGGCTCCTCTGTCCACGGGATTCTCCAGGCAAGAACACTGGAGTGGGTTGCCATGCCCTCCTCCAGGGGGTCTTCCTGACCCAGGGATGGAACGGGGGTCTCTTTTGTCTCCTGCATTTGACAGGCAGGTTCTTTACCACTAGTGCCATCTGGGAAGCCCATGGTCAGTGGGTAGTAACATCTTGTGACTTTAATTCTTACTTCCTGGAGACTAATAAGGTGAGTGCCTCTCATAAATGTATTGACTATTTTGATATTTGATATCTATTTGATTTGCTTATCTAATTTTCTGTTGAATTGTCTTATTGATTTATAGAAGTTATTTGTATATTCTAGATTTAAACCCTTTGGTGGTTATAGGTATTACAAATATCTTCTCCCATTCATACTTGCCTTCTCACTTAATAGAATGTTTTGATAATCAGAAGTTCCTAATTTTAATGTGTTCATACTTATAAATTTTTTTTATGCTTGATATTTTTGGTGTCTTATTTATAACTTTTGCTTGTCCCAAAGTTATAAAAAATATTATCTATTTATCTTTTAGAAGCTTTGGCTCTTTTTTTTTTTTTTTTACTTAAGTATAGACCTGGAATCAATTTTTGCATATGGTGCAAGGAACAACCTCAGTCCCATTTCCCATGGAAATATTCAATTTGATTTATATATGGTTTCCAATTCTATAGATTCTTTTGGATTGTCTATATTTAGAATCAAAATTCCCTGGTGGCTTGGACGGTAAAGAATCCACCTGCAATGCAGGAGACCTGAGTTCGATTCCTGGGTCAGGGAGATCCCCTGGAGGAGGGCATGGCAACCCACTCCAGTATTCTTGTCTGGAGAATCCCCATGGATAAAGGAGCCTGGCGGGCTACAATCCATAAGAATGCAAAGAGTCAGCCACAACTGAGTGACTAAGCACACAGTGTTTTCCAGTTCTAGAGATTCCTTTGGATTTTCTATACTCAGAATCAAAATAATGATAGCTAAACTTCCTACTTTCAGAGAAGGCAATGGCACCCCACTCCAGTACTCTTGCCTGGAAAATCCCATGGATGGAGGAGCCTGGTAGGCTGCAGTGCATGGGGTCGTTAAGAGTCGGACACAACTGAGCGACTTACTTTCACTTTTCACTTTCATGCATTGGAGAAGGCAATGGCAACCCACTCCAGTGTTCTTGCCTGGAGAATCCCAGGGACGGGGAGCCTGGTGGGCTGCTGCCTATGGGGTTGCACAGAGTCGGACACGACTGAAGCAACATAGCAGCAGCAGCAGCAGACTTCCTACTTTCAAATCTTTATACTTTTTTTTTGTTGTTCTTGCCTTATTGTACACAAGACCTCTAGTAAATGTAAAGCAGTAGAAGTGATATTGCCAGCATCTTTCTCTCATTTTCAATTGCAAAGGGAAAACATTCAATATGCCACTATTGTGCGTAATATTTGCTATAAATATTTTGCAGGTTCCTTATTAAAAGATTAAGAAGTTCCTTTTATTCCTAGGTTGCTAAATTTGTTTTCACAAATTGGTATTGAATTTATCAATTGCTTTTTCCTGTGCTGTTGAAATGACCATATAATTTCTTCTTTGATCTGTTAATGTAGCATTTTTTTTTCCTGATGTTAGATTGTTAACCCAACATTGGAATTCTTAGAATAAACCACACTCGATCACTGGAGTTGATCTGTTCATATTGGTTTAGAGTTTTGCTTTATGTTCATGAGAGAAATTAGCCTGTAATGTTTCGTTGTTATGCTTGTCAAGCTTTGGTACCCGATTATGCTGTCCTGGTAAAACAGGTGGGAAAGGTTTTAAATTCCGCATTCCCTGTTCTCTTTCCTGTGTTGTTTTCTGTGCATAAAGAGCCACTGCTCCCAGCCTTGAGGAAGTGGCCTCATACTGTAGGTTAATTTTTTTTTTCTGTTCCTGAATTTTCATTTGATTTTTTTTTTTTTTTTAGTTTCCAGTTCTTTGCTGAAATTTTCTACCTTGTGATTTGTTTTGTTGAACATAATCACAGTTTTTAAAGATATGTAGGTTTTTTACCTCAGAAACTAGTAGTGCTCTTGCAGTTACCTTCACTTGTATTCAAAGTGTATTATGTAATTTTTCACTGCCTGTCCATGATATACCAATATTGGGTACAGTGATAAAAATAAACAACAATAACAAACAAACAAACAAAAGACAGAAAATGTTTGAGCTGGTCGAGGCATGTCATGAACACTTCTCTGCCTTTCTGGAATCTGTCAGCTGCTTTGGGAGAGACTGGTAGTAAGATTTAAGCTGTTGTGGAAGAGGAAGACTTAAAACCATCAACTCTGGAAGTTTTAGAGATCTCAACCAGTCCATCCTAAAGGAGATCAGTCCTGAGTGTTCATTGGAAGGACTGATGTTGAAGCTGAAACTCCAATACTTTGGCCACCCGATGCAAAGAGCTGACTTATTTGAAAAGACCCTGATGCTGGAAAAGACCGAAGGCAGGAGGAGAAGGGGACAACAGAGGGTAAGATGGTTGGATGGCATCACCGACTCAATGGACATGGGTTTGGGTGGACTCTGGGAGTTGGTGATGGACAGGGAGGCCTGGTGTGCTGTGGTTTGTGGGGTTGCGAAGAGTCGGACCCGACTGAGCGACTGAACTGAACTGAAAGCCCAGCAATGCTCTTTTGTTTCATCTCAACATAAAATGTCAAAATTATCTGAACAAAATAAAATTCCATAACAATAAAGTAAATAAACTTCCTCATTTAAGCTAAGGGAACCTCCAAGAGGACTTAGCAAGTTCTGTATCAACAAAACTTCTCGCTTTAAGGACTCCAAAGTAAACACATAATCCAACCCAGCAAGAGGGGGAAAAAAAGTGATAAATTGCCAAAGGCTTCATTGCAACTCACTTCAGTATTCTTGCCTGAAAAATTCCCTGGACAGAAGAGCCAGGTGGGCTACAGACCATGGGGTCACGAAGAGTCGGACATGACAGCATGCACATGACGTGACTTCACTGTTCTAATATCAGGTGACTTTAGGATGATTAGTTTCTGCTTAAATATCACCTCATCAGAAACACCTGAGGAACAGTAGCACCTCCCTCATCATATTCTATTTTTTGTTTTATCCATAGTACTTTATTATAACATATTTTGTTTGCCTCCTTCCTCTAGAATTTAAGCTCCATTAAAGTAGGATTTTTTCTGTTTTTGCTTGCTGTTTTAACCCTAGCACCAAAAATAATGCCTGGCACTAGTAGGCATTTAAAAGACATGCAAGAGTGTCTATTGTATAACTTAATGAACGCTGGATTTCTGTCCACCTCTAAAATTCTACATTGTTACTTGAGGAGCTCATAACTAGAGAGTCATCCAGGAAAGAAAATTCTCTATTGTTGTAGGTCTGGGCACGGGGAACGTTGGCTGTGATGGCAGCCCTGGAGGCTCCTGAAAGACACGGCCCAGACCGCCATTCTGAGTCCAGTGACTTCATCCACTGTTGCATTCTTTATTCCACATCAGTGCTGTTCCTGCTCAGACCACCAATGACATCCTCACTGTTAAGTAAATAGACAGTTTAAAGAACTCATCTTCCTTAATCTTTTTCTCTTGATATCATGTTCTCTGACTTCTAAGACACTACTCTCCACTGATTCTCCTGTTGCCTTTCTGATCACTCCTTCCCAGTCTGCTTCCAAAGTTCTCCCTCGGTGTACCTGTCCCTTAACTACTAGTGTTTCTCATTCACTCAGTCACTGATGGAGTAAACATGTATTGAGCACTCACTATATGGCAGGTTCTGTTCTAAACACTCATTGATGAGATAGACAAGTCTACACTCTGGTGAAAAAAGAGGGGAACTCCATCAGTGGGTGAATGGATAAACGAAGAGTGGCGTGTATACACAATGGAACACTATTCAGTCATGAAAAGGAGAGAAGTGCTGATACATGTATAACGTGGATGGACCTGGATAATATCATGCTACCTGAAGGAAACAAGACACAAAAGGTTATATATTGCATAAAATGCCCATAATAGGTGAATCTGATTAAAACAGATTGCAGGTTGGTGGTTGCCAGGAGTATAAGGGGATGGGAAAGCCAGGGAGAAAGGCTTGATGGGTACAGCTTCCTTTGGGGATGATGAAAATGCTTTGAAACTAGATATTTAATACACTGTGACTATACTAAATCCACACCAAATTGTTCATTTTGAGATGGTTAGTCTTACTTTATATAAATTTTATCTCAAAAGAGAGAGAACAGTTAATGACTACAAACAAATTAAAAAATCAAAAAGTTATAAACACTATAAAAATTGATGAAAAGATAGCAAATGATGTGATAGGAACTGATGACAGAGTGGGGGATGACTTTAAGTGGCTAGGAAAATGATTACTGAGAAGGGGACATTTAGGTTGAAACTTAAATAACAAAAAAGGATCCAGCCTTACAAAAACCTGGAAGTAGAGAGTTTTGGGCAGATGGAATGACCGGGTCAAATCTGTTTGGCAAAACAAAGTTTGTTAAGTTTGAGAACCAGAAAAGGGGAAGTGTGTGGTCTAGAGCTAAGAAGTGTGTAATGAAATAGGGACAGAGAAATAGGCAGGAGAACTCCAGGTCTGTAGAGACAGTGGCCATGGGAAGCAGTTGGGAGTTTATTTTAAAGCAGTGGGAAGCCATGAGAAAGTTGCAAATGGTAGAAAATATAATCTGTTTTAAAAATCTTTTGAAGATCCATTTGACTGCCAAATAAATTATAGATGGGCAGAGGTAGAAGTGGAGAGAACAACTGTCAGGCTATTTCAATAGTCAAAGCAAGAGATGGTGCTGCTGGCTTTGGAACAGTTGCGGCGGAGCCAGGAGGTGTTGGATCCAGGAAATATTTTGGAGAGCAAATGAGACTTGACAGTGGATTGGCGGTGGAAAGAAAAGACTCAGAGATGACTCGTAGGTTCTCCGCTTGAGCCTCAGGTACATAGTAGCACCACTCTCTGACACGGAAGACTAGGAAGGAGCAGTGTTAGTGGAGAAAATTCATTATTTCCAGGTTAGACATTTAAACTTAAGTGTTTACTGAACATGCAAATTAAACAAGCAATAGGATATGTGAATCTGGTGTTCAAGGAATAGACCAGAGCTGGAAATAAAAAAAGGGCATTTTAATTAGCATGAGGCTGATACTTAAATCTATCAGACTAGATGATAATACTTTAGTTCAGTTCAGTTCAGTCGCTCAGTTGTGTCCGACTCTTTGCGACCCCATGAATTGCAGCACACCAG
>NW_011494928.1:3502712-3506107 GCF_000754665.1 Bison bison bison
AAAAATCATAGCTTTGACTAGACGGACCTTTGTCGGCAAAGTAATGTCTCTGCTTTTGAATATGCTGTCTAGGTTGGTCATAACTTTCCTTCCAAAGAGTAAGCGTCTTTTAATTTCATGGCTGCAGTCACCATCTGCAGTGATTTTGGAGCCCAAAAAAATAAAGTCGACACTGTTTCCACTGTTTCCGCATCTATTTCCCATGAAGCGGTGGGACCAGATGTCATGATCTTCGTTTTCTGAATGTTGAGCTTTAAGCCAACTTTTTCACTCTCCTCTTTCACTTTCATCGAGAGGCTTTTTAGTTCCTCTTCACTTTCTGCCATAAGGGTGGTGTGTAAATGGAGACGCTGTCCCAAGACAAAGCTTAGACCATAATGTTTAGTGCTCCAATGGGAATCTTCAAAGAGAGGAGGAACATCTGGTGGTGAAAGAGGTGGAGTGGGATCCAAGGGGTAAGGTTTATTTGTAGAAGCAAGGTCATTAAGGTAAGACGGAATAGAATCCACAGTGTAGGTAGAAGGAAGGGTCTCTGAAACAGTGTGGCCTAAAATACGGCTCTAAGTGTGAGTGGCACGGAGGAATGAAGGTCCTGAGAAAGAGGCAAGGCTGTGTGGCCGTGATTAAGAAAGTGAGTATACTAGGGAAGTGCAGGAGAATGGCCAGGCGGTGCTCACTGACCATGTGAATTTGCGCTCATGAATTTTAAGTGAAACTAGTCCCTGTGTGATGTAATTTCTCCTCCATTCACTTGCCCAGCATTCAACTGCTCAGGTACATGCTTGGTGCAAGCAGTTTTAATTCAGCCTGAGTTTTACCATGTGTCTAGCATGGAGCTAGGATAAAGGGAGGGGCACATTGCTGAATGGCTATCATGATGGATATGGAATGTGAGCAGAGTTAGAAAAGAGAGATATGAGACAGTTAGATATGAGAGAGTGGGAATACTAGACTAAGTCAGTTGGAAGCATACTAGGTGGGTTACATAAAATCTCCATTAGTAAGTAATGCAGTTATCATGACGATAGTGTCAAGAATGTGACCGTGGGAGTGGGTGCCTAAAGTGAAGTGTTCCCCAGGATTCCATTTTTCCATTTCTTCCTCTTCTTTTATTTTCAGGTCTGGATGATTTCAATCAGAGTCACAGCTTTAATTATTACCTATAACTTCCAAATATACCTCTCTGGTCCACACCTGTCTTCTGAAATCAGGACTGATATATCCCACTGTCTACTTGACAGTCTGTGTCCCAAGTCACCTCTAACTCAGCATTATTCAGACTTGAATATATTCCTTCATTAATATATTATTTCAAAAAATTATCGAAAGCATACCTGTGCTAGAATCTGGGGGATCAAAAGTAACTAAGACATTACCCTTAATGGGCCTCTTTACTGTCTTTCCTTTCTCCCTCCATAACTAGCATTGATGTCATCCAGTCACTCGAGCCAGAATCTAGGAAGTGATGAGTCTGAAGTCAGGTTTCCTAGAGCCTGAGATGAAGATTCTTGTAAAAGTGATTTACTAAGGTAGTATTCTCAGCAGAAGGAATGAGGGAAGCAGGCTAGGGGAGGGGAGGAAGGCTAGATAAGGATGAGATCTTAGTTAGAGATTAGTTTAGTCTGGTCTCACCAGGAGCTTGGAACATGGATTGTACAAACGAGTTGGTTCCCCTGGAGATAAGAAGCTTGGCCAGTGTGGGTTTGTTTGTTTTCTATTGACGTATATTGATTTACATTGTTTCCAGTGAACAGCAGAGTGATTCAGTTATATATGCATGTCTATTTTTTTTAGATTCTTTTCCATTATAGGTTATTACAAGATATTGAATATAGTTCCCTGTGCTAAACAGCAGGTCCTTGTTGATTTTATACAAGTAGTCTTTATCTGTTAATCCCAAATTTCCAATTTGTCCCTCCCCCACTTTTCTTTGATAACCATAAGTTTGTTTTCTATGTCTGAGTCTATTTCTGCTCTGAATGAATTCACGTCATTTTTTTTAGATTCCAGTAATAAGTGATACTGTGACATCTGTCTTTGTCTGACTTACATCATTTAGTATGATAATTTCTAGATCCATCCATGTTGCTACAAATTGAATTATTTCATTCTTTTTATGCCTGAGTAATATTCCATTGTGTGTGTTATGTGTGTATGTATATAGATACATGACACATATTCTTTATCTAGTCATTATTTAGGTTGCTTCCATGCATTGACTGTGGCAAACTGTGTTATAGTGCTGCCATAAACACTGGGGTGCATACATCTGTATAAATTAGAGTTTTCATCTTTTCCAGATATATGCCCAAGAATAGGATTGCTGGATCAGATGGTAACCCTGTTTTTAGTTTTTTAAGGAACCTCGATGCTATTGTCCGCAGTGGCTGCACCATTACATTGCCACCAACAGTGTAGGAGGGTGCCCTTTTCTCCACACCCCCTCCAGCATTTATATTTATAGACTTTTTGTTGATGGCCATTATGACCTGTGTGAGGTAGACCTCGTTGTAGTTTTGATTTGTATTTCTCTAATAATTACCAGTGCAGTCTATGGGGTCACAAAATGATGGACATGACCTAACAACTGAAAGACAACAAATAATTAGGTATATTGAGCATCTCTTCATGTGCTTGTTGACCATCTGTATGTCTTCTTTGGAGAAATGTCTGTTTAGGTCTTCTACTCATTTTTTGCTTTGATTTTTTGTTTGGTCATTGAGCTGTATAAATAGTTTGCATATTTTAGAAATTAGGCCTTTGTTGGTCACATTGCTTGCAAATATCTTCCCCCATTCTGTAGGTTGTATTTCCATTTTCTTTATTGTTTCCTTTCCTGAGAAAGCTTTTAAGGCTTATTAGGTCCCACTTATTTATTTTTTCTTTTGTTCCATTGCTTTAGGAGATATATCCAAAAAGATATTGTTGCAATTTATGTCGTAGAATATTCTGCCTATGTTTTCCTATAGGAGTTTTATAGTATCTGGGTTTACATTTAGATCTTTAAACCATTTATATATTTTTTTCTTTTTTTAATTTAATTTTATTTTTTAACTTTACAATATTGTATTGGTTTTGCCATATATCAAAATGAATTTGCCACAGGTATACATGTGTTCCCCATCCTGAACCCTCCTCCCTCCTCCCTCCCCGTACCATCCCTCTGGGTCATCCCAGTGCACCAGCCCCAAGCTTCCTGTATCCTGCATCGAACCTGGACTGGCAACTCGTTTCATATAGATATTATACATGTTTCAATGCCATTCTCCCAAATCATCCCACCCTCGCCTTCTCCCACAGAGTCCAAAAGACTGTTCTATACATCAGTGTCTCTTTTGCTGTCTCATATACACGGTTATTGTTACCATCTTTCTAAATTCCATATATACGCGCTA
>NW_011494928.1:3506235-3506365 GCF_000754665.1 Bison bison bison
AAGAGGGTTCCCTTTTCTCCACACCCTCTCCAGAATTTATTGCTTGTAGACTTTTGGATCACAGCCATTCTGACTGGCATGAAATGGTACCTCATCGTGGTTTTGATTTGCATTTCTCTGATAATGAGTG
>NW_011494928.1:3507037-3512564 GCF_000754665.1 Bison bison bison
AAGGTGTCCATAGGTGCGTGGACTTATCTCTGGGCTTTCTATTTTGTTCCATTGATCTATATTTCTGTCTTTGTGCCAGTACCATACTGTCTTGATGACTGTGGCTTTGTAGTAGAGCCTGAAGTCAGGTAGGTTGATTCCTCCAGTTCCATTCTTCTTTCTCAAGATTGCTTTGGCTATTCGAGGTTTTTTGTATTTCCACACAAATTGTGAAATTATTTGTTCTAGCTCTGTGAAGAATACCGTTGGTAGCTTGATAGGGATTGCATTGAATCTATAAATTGCTTTGGATAGTATACTCATTTTCACTATATTGATTCTCCCAATCCACGAACATGGTATATTTCTCCATCTATTAGTGTCCTCTCTGATTTCTTTCACCAGTGTTTTATAGTTTTCTATATATAGGTCTTTCGGAGAAGGCAATAGCACCCCACTCCACTACTCTTGCCTGGAAAATCCCATGGACGGAGGAGCCTGGTAGGCTGCAGTCCATGGGGTCGCAAAGAGTCCGACACGACTGAGCGACTTCATTTTCATTTTTCACTTTCCTGCATTGGAGAAGGAAATGGCAACCGACTCCAGTGTTCTTGCCTGGAGAATCCCAGGGACGGGGAAGCCTAGTGGGCTGCCGTCTATGGAGTCACACAGAGTCGGACATGACTGAAGTGACTTAGCATAGCATAGCATATATAGGTCTTTAGTTTCTTTAGGTAGATGTATTCGTAAGTATTTTATTCTTTTTGTTGCAATGCTGAATGGAATTGTTTCCTTAATTTCTCTTTCTATTTTCTCATTATTAGTGTATAGGAATGCAAGGGATTTCTGTGTGTTGATTTTATATCCTGCAACTTTACTATATTCATTGATTAGTTCTGGTAATTTTCTGGTGGAGTCTTTAGGGTTTTCTATGTAGAGGATCATGTCACCTGCAACCACCATCACCTAATACCAAAACCTGACAAAGATGCCACAAAAAAATAAAACTACAGGCCAATATCACTGATGAACATAGATACAAAAATCCTTAACAAAATTCTAGCAATCAGAATCCAACAACGCATTAAAAAGATCATACACCATGACCAAGTGGGCTTTATCCCAGGGATGCAAGGATTCTTCAATATCTGCAAATCAATCAATGTAATACACCACATTAACAAATTGAAAAATAAAAACCATATGATTATCTCAATAGATGCAGAGAAAGCCTTTGACAAAATTCAACATCCATTTATGATAAAAACTCTCCAGAAAGCAGGAATAGAAGGAACATACCTCAACATAATAAAAGCTATATATGACAAACCCACAGCAAACATTATCCTCAATGGTGAAAAATTGAAAGCATTTCCCCTAAAGTCAGGAACAAGACAAGGGCGCCCACTTTCACCATTACTATTCAACATGGTTTTGGAAGTTCTGGCCACAGCAATCAGAGCAGAAAAAGAAATAAAAGGAATCCAAATTGGAAAAGAAGTAAACCATTTTTAATTTTTGTACATAGTGATAGAGAATCTTCTAATTTCGGTCTTTTACCTGTAGCTGTCTAGTTTTCCTAGCACCATTTATTGAAGAGGCTATCTTTTATCCATTGTCTATTACTGCCTCCTTTGCCATAGATTCACTGATCATAAATGTATGGGTTTATTTCTGGGCTTCCTATCGTTCCACTGATTTATGTGTCTGATTTTGTGCCGGTTCCATACCGCCTTAATTACAGTAGCTTCATAGGGAGTATGATTCCTCCAGCCCCATGCTTCTTTCTCAAGATTGTTTTGGCTCTTTGGAGACTTTTGTGTTTCCATGCAAATTTAAAAATTCTTTGTTCTAGTTCTGTCAAAACACTATTAGTAACTTGATAGGAATTGCATTGAATTGGTAGATTGCCTTGGGTAATATGGTAATTTTAACAATGTTCATTCTTCCAATCTAAGAACATGATATATCTCTCCATCTGTTTGTGTGATCTTCAATTCTTTCAATATTGTCCTATAGTTTTTGGAGTATAGTTCTTTTGCCTCCTTAGGTAGGTTTATTCCTAGGTATTTTATTCTTTTTGATGTAATAGTAAATATGATTATTTCCTTAATTTTTTTCTTACATTTCATTGTTAGTGTATAGAAATGCAACAGATTTCTGTATATTAATTTCATATCCTGAAACTTTACCAGATTCATTGATGAGCTCTAGTTTACTGGTAGCATGTTTAGGATTTCCTATGTATAGCATCATGTCATCTACAAACAGTGACCATTTTACTTCTTTCCAATTTGGAATCTTTTATTTCTTTTTTTTTTTCTGATTGCTGTGGCTAGGACTTCTAAAACTGTGTTGAATAAATGTGACAAGAGTGAGCATCCTTGTCTTGTTTCTGATCTTAGAGGGAATGCTTCCAGCTTTTCACCATTTAGTATGATGTTAGATGGGGGGTTGTCATGTATGCCCCTTAGGCCACTGAGGTTTCTTTCACTTTGTGGAAAGTTTTTATCATAGATGAATGTTGAATTTTATCAAAAGCTCCTTCTCCATCTATTGGGATGATCATATGGTTTTTATTCTTCAATGTGTTAATGTGGTATATCACGTTGATTGATTTGAATGTATTGAAAAATTCTTGTATCCTTGGTATAAATCTTACTTGATGGTGGAATATTGTTGGAGCTGGTTTGCTAGTACTTTGTTGAGGATTTTTGCATACAAGTTCATCAGTGATATTGGCCTGTAGTTTTGTTTTTTTTTGTGATATCTTTGTCTGGTTTTGTTATCAGGGTGATGGTGGCCTCATAGAATGAGTTCAGAAGTGTTCCTTCCTCTGTAATTTTTTGGAACAGTTTCAGAAGGATAGGTCTTAACTCTTCCCTAAATGTTTGGTAGAATTTACTGGTGAAGCCATTTGGTCCTGGACTTTGATTTATTGGAAGCTTTAAAATTACTGATTTAATTTCAGTACTTGTAATTGGTCTATTCATGCCTTCTGTTTCTTCCTCATTCAGTCTTGAGAGATGGTACCTTTCTAAGAATTTTTTCTAGGTTTTCCATTTTATTTGCATATCAGTTCAGTTCAGTCCGACTCTTCACGACCCCATGAATCGCAGCATGCCAGGCCTCCCTATCCATCACCAACTCCCGGAGTTCACTCAGACCCACGTCCATCGAGTCAGTGATGCCATCCAGCCATCTCATCCTCTGTCGTCCCCTTCTCCTCCTGCCCCCAATCCCTCCCAGCATCAGAGTCTTTTCCAATGAGTCAACTGTTCGCATGAGGTAGCCAAAGTACTGGAGTTTCAGCTTTAGCATCATTCCCTCCAAAGAAATCCCAGGGCTGATCTCCTTCAGAATGGACTGGTTGGATCTCCTTGCAGTCCAAGGGACTCTCAAGAGTCTTCTCCAATACCACAGTTCAAAAGCATCAATTCTTTGGCACTCAGCTTACTTTATAGTCCAACTCTACATCCATACATGACTACTGGAAAAATCATAGCCTTGACGAGATGAACCTTTGTTGGCAAAGTAATGTCTCTGCTTTTTAATATGCTATCTAGGTTGGTCATAACTTTCCTTCCAAGGAGTAAGCGTCTTTTAATTTCATGGCTGCAGCACCATCTGCAGTAATTTTGGAGCCCAAAATAATAAAGTCTGACACTGTTTCCCCATCTATTTCCCATGAAGTGATGGGACCAGATGCCATGATCTTCATTTTCTGAATGTTGAGCTTTAAACCAACTTTTTCACTCTCCACTTTCATTTTCATCAAAAGGCTCTTTAGTTCTTCTTCACGTTCTGCCGTAAGGGTGGTGTCATCTGCATATCTGAGGTTATTGATATTTCTCCCAGCAATCTTGATTCCAGCTTGTGCTTCTTCCAGCCCAGCGTTTCTCATGATGTACTCTGCATATAAGTTAAATAAGCAGGCTGACAATATACAGCCTTGATGTGCTCCTTTTCCTATTTGGAACCAGTCTGTTGTTCCATGTCCAGTTCTAACTGTTGCTTCCTGACCTGCATACAGGTTTCTCAAGAGGCAGGTCAGGTGATCTGGTATGCCCATCTCTTTCAGAATTTTCCAGAGTTTGTTGTGATCCACACAGTCAAAGGCTTTGGCATAGTCAATAAAGCAGAAATAGATGTTTTTCTGGAACTCTCTTGCTTTTTGAATGATCCAGCATATGTTGGCAATTTGATCTCTGGTTCCTCTGCCTTTTCTAAAACCAGCTTGAACATCTGGAAGTTCATGTATTGCTGAAGCCTGGCTTGGAGAATTTTGAGCGGTAGTCTGAGCATTCTTTGGCATTGCCTTTCTTTGGGATTGGAATGAAAACTGACCTTTTCCAGCCCTGTGGCCACTGCTGAGTTTTCCAACTTTTCTGACATATTGAGTACAGCACTTTCACATCATCATCTTTCAGGATTTGAAATAGCTCAACTGGAATTCCATGACCTCCACTAGCTTTGTTCGTAGTGATGCTTCCTAAGGCCCACTTGACTTCACATTCCAGGATGTCTGGCTCTAGGTGAGTGTGAGTGATCACACCATCGTGATTATCTGGGTTGTGAAGATCTTTTTTGTATAGTTCTTCTGTGTATTCTTGCCACCTTTTCTTAATATCTTCTGCCTCTGTTAGGTCCATACCATTTCTGTCCTTTATTGAGCCCATCTTTGCATGAAATGTTCCCTTGGTATCTCTAATTTTCTTGCAGAGATCTCTAGTGCTTCCCATTCTATTGTTTTCCTCTAATTCTTTGCATTGATGCTGAGGAAGGCTTTCTTATCTCTCCTTGCTATTCTTTGGAACTCTGCATTCAAATGGGTATATCTTTCCTTTTCTCCTTTGCTTTTCACTTCCCTTCTTTTCACAGCTATTTGTAAGGCCTCCTCAGACAGCCATTTTGCTTTTTCGCATTTCTTTTTCTTGGGGACGGTCTTGATTCATGTCTCCTGTACAATGTCACGAACCTCTGTCCATAGTTCATCAGGCACTGTATCATATCTAGTCCCTTAAATCTATTTCTCACTTCCACTGTATAATCATAAGAGATTTTATTTAGGTCTAGTGGTTTTCCATACTTTCTTCAATTTAAGTCTGAATTTGGCAATAAGGAGTTCATGATCTGAGCCACAGTCAGCTCCCGGTCTTGTTTATGCCGACTATATAGAGCTTCTCCATCTTTGGCTGCAAAGAATATAATCAGTATGATTTCGATGTTGACCATCTGGTGATGTCCATGTGTAGAGTCTTCTTTTGTGTTGTTGGAAGATTGTATTACTGTCAATTTCTCCTTTTATGTCTGTTAACATCTGCCTTATATATTGAGATGCTTCTATGTTGGGTGCATATGTATTAACAGTTGTTACATCTTCTTTGATTAATCCTTTGATCATTATGTAGTGTCCTTTGTCTCTTGTAACAGTCTTTATTTTAAAGTCTATTTTGTCTGATAAAAGTATTGCAACTCTGGCTTACTTTTGAGTTCCTTTTGCATTGAATATCTTTTTCCATCCCCCCACTTTTAGTCTGTATGTGTC
>NW_011494928.1:3512664-3528053 GCF_000754665.1 Bison bison bison
TTATATTTAAGGTGATTATTGATATTGATATTTATATTGATACTCACTGCCATTTTGTTAGTTGTTTGGATTTGTTTTTATACGTCTTTTATTTCCTCTATTTTTTGTGATTTGATGATTATCTTTACTGGTATGACTGGATTCCTTTTTCTTTTTTGTGTGTATTGTTATCATAGATTTTTCATTTGTAGTTACAATGAGGTTTTAATATAGCAGTCTATATATATATAGTTATATATACATATATATATACACATATATAGCAGTCCTTACATATAGTTATATATATATAAATGTTTTAAGTTGCTAATCTCTAATTTGAAACACATTTAAAATGCCTTGCATTTGTACTCTCCTTCCCTCACAGTTACCATATTTTTAATATAATTTTTATATCTAATTGTTTTGTGTATCTCTTAACTGCTTATTGTAGAAATATATAATTTTACTACTTTTGTCCTTTAACCTCCCTGATTTCCTACCTTTACTTTATCTTTTCCTTTACTAGTGAGATTTTTCTTTCCATAATTTTCTTGTTTCTAGTTGTGGCCTTTTTCGCCTAAGGAAGTTCCTTTAATATTTGTAAAGCTGCTTTGGTGGTACTGAATTCTCTTAGCTTCTGTTTGTCTACAAAGTTTTTTCTCTCTCCATCAAATCTGAATGAGAGCCTTGCTGGGCAGAGTATTCTTGGTTGTAGGTTTTTCCCTTTCATTACTTTAAATATATCTTGCCACTCCCTTCTGAACTGCAGAGTTTCTGCTGCAAAATCAGCTCATAACCTTTTGGCAATTTCCTTGCATTTTATTTGTTGCTTTTCCCTTACTGATTTTAGTGTTCTCTCTTTAATTTTTCATTTTGATTACTATCTGTCTTAGTGTGTTACTATGTGGGTTAATCCTGTTTGGGAGTCTCTGTACTTCCTGGACATGGGTAGCTATTTCCTTTCCCAGGTTTGGGAGGTTTTCAGCTATTATCTCTTCAGACATCTTCTTGGGTCCCTTTTGTCTCTTCTCCTTCTGGGACTTAAGGCAAATATTAGTGTACTTGATATTGTCCCAGAAGTCTGTTAAACTGTCCTCATTTCTTTTAATTCTGTTTTCTGTTCAACAGCAGTGATTTCCATTACTCTGTCTTCCAGGTCAGTGATCCATTCTTCTGAATCATTTATTCTGTTGTTGATTGCTTGTAGTGTATTTTTTCATTTGAGTTATTGTATTACTCATCTCTGCTTGGTTGTTACTTATAGTTTCTAACTCTAAATTTCTAATTTCTCACTCTGTGTATCCATTCTTCTCCAGAGTTCTTTGAGCATCTTTATGATCATTACTCTTAACTCTTTCTTGGGTAGATTGCCTATCTCCACATCACTTAGTTCTTCTTATAAAGATTTATCTTGTTCCTTCATTTGGAATATACTCCTCTGCCAGCTCATTTTGTCTAAGTTGCTATCTGTATTTTTATGCATATAGTAGGTCAGTTAACATTGCTTGACCTTGGAGAAGGCGTCGTATTGCGTCTGAGCAGTACACTCCCCTGTTGTCACCCCAGCTAGAGGCTCCCCCTGAGAGGGCTGCTTGCGTCCTTCTCTTGTGGCAGGGTGTGTGGGTGTCCAGGAAGCTTGGTCAGTCCCTAGTCTGGTTGGTTGCCAGACCCTGTCTTGTGTAGACTTTGCTGGCTGCTGTTCAATGGGGCATGGTCGTGAAGTGCCTGGTTATGGAATCCTAGGGAGGCTGGGGCTAGTGCTGGCTCACTGGTGGGCAGGATCAGGGTCCCAAAGACTGAGGCTTTTGCCCACTCACTGGCAGGTAAAGCCAGATCCTGGGGTTACTGCCTGCCTACTGTCAGGCAGATGTGGTTCCTGGAGTCTGGCTGCAGGGCCCAGGGATCCCAGAGCTCATTTCAGATCATTGTCAGGGAGGCAGTTCATGATACCGTTGGGTATGGGGACTAAGGTGTCTGGAGGTTGTGTTAACCTCCTAGTCGTCAGGGCCAGGGCCAGCTAGTCCCAGGAAGGTCTGGCGTGCCTTACAGGATTATAGTTTTCTTGCTTCTGGTGTCTGCTCCCTGGTGGGTGAGGCTGGTCTAGAGGTTTGTGCAGGCTCTCTAGAAAGAGAGGCTGATGCCTGCCCACTGGTAGGTAGAGCTGGGTCTTGGCCCTCTGGTGGTCCAGGCCCTGTCTAGGTGTATCCACAGGTGGCTGTGTGTCGTTTAGTCTTTAGGAAGCTTGTCTGCTGACGGGTAGGGCTGTGTTTCCCCCCAGTTAGTTGTTTGGCCTGAAGTGTCCCAGCACTGCCACATTCAGGCTGTTAGGTGGGGCCAGGTCTTGGCGCTAATGATCCAAGATGTCCGCTTCCAAGAGCATTCGTGCAGTTGAATGTTTCCCAATATGTCTGACACCGATGTCTTTGTTCCCAGGGTGAGCTGCAGCCATTCCCTGCCTCTCCAGGAGACTCTCCAAGGCCAACAGGTAGATCTGGCCCAGGCTCCTATCAAATTACTGCTCTTGCCCTGGGTCCTCGTACACATGAGATTTTGTGTGAGCCCTTTAAGAGTGAAGTCTTTTTCCCCTAGTCTTGTGGGGCTCCTGCAGTTAAGCCCTGATGGCCTTCAAAGCCGAATGCTCTGGAGGCTCCTCTTCCCAGTGCTATAACCTGGGCTGGGGAGCTTAGTGTGGCATTCAGGACTCTCTCTGCTGTGGGAGAACCTCTGCAGTTTAATTATTCTCCCATGTGTGAGCTGCCTCCCTGGGGGGTGTGAGATTTCACTATATCATGGATCCACTCTTCCTACCTGTCTTGTTGTGGTTCCTTCTTCTGTCGTTCATTGTAGATCTTTCCTGATAGATTCCAGTCTTTTTCTGTGATGGTTGCTCTGCAGATAGTTGTGATTCTGATATGCCTGTGAGAGGAGGTGAGCTCAGGGCCTGTCTACACCACCATCTTCCCCACTGGTGTTTTGTACCCGCATGTCGATCAGTCACTGCCCCTGACAAGAGGGGGGATTGCAACTTCCCAGGTGAGGCAGGAGGCTCCAGTTCAGCCACGGGCAGATCTGCAGAGAAGGGGCCACCTGTGAGCTGTTAGCAGCCAAAACCCAGGGCAGCTGGAAGGTAGACATGCCAGCCTGGTGACGGGTGCGGGTAGGCATGGGCGGGGTCCGGGTAGGCATGGGCAGCGTCCATTATGGCCCCTGCTTGAACCACTCAGATCCATGTTCTCTTCACATTGTTCATGCCATTCAGGCCTAGCTTCTCCAAGATTCTGACTGGTCATAATTTCTGGGAAAACTTACGGGAGGAGGGTCACTGGAACAACCTGTAGCCCTTGGTGCCATCTGAGGCCTTAACTGACGCTCACAGTCTCCTCACCCACTCTAGGTTCCCTCCCCCCGGCCGACACTCCTGCTGGTCCCGATGGCTGGCCTTGGGGGGTAAGCCCCTGGCTCCTGTGCCCTTAGCAGGATGTGCTTTGGCACCTGTACTTAAAACTGGGCGTGAGAGCACCGAGAGAGCCCCTCCGTGGATTACCTGAGTCCCAGATGTATTCTTTGCTGCCCCCGTGTAGTAACGGTCTCACCCCTGATGATGCTTGGGGTCAGGTGCCTCTGCCAGTATCGCACCTCTTTTCTGTGCCTCCGACTTGTCAGCATGGAGAATCCTGTGACTAGATGCTGCCAAAGCTTTAAGTTTGCGGAGACTCCACGGTCTCACTTGGTGAGACGCTTTCCTTCTCTGACACCAAAGACCTGTCGACCAACAGAGCCTAAAGACAGAGAGAGAAGGTACAAATTCTCCAAGAGGGTGAACAGAGAGTGAAGCCGTTCCTACGTCCTCCCTTCTGTTCCCAGATCACTGTTACAGACACAGTAGCCTGTGACAGCCATTGGTTTAAAGTCCACACCAAATCCTGAAGAATGGCTGCCATGCTCACAGGATATGGTTCACAAGCTGATGCCTCAGCTGTGCCTTCAGGAAGCCTATCAGGTTAGCACCCTCTGCAGACAAATATGCCATATGTGGTAGAACCAATGGACACCTGATCATGCCCTCACCGCCATACTTCTCTGCTGTAAAGTAGGTTTATTATTAATCAGGATCTCAGGTCAATCAATCAGTTACTCTGTGAGCCCTTAGACAGTGGTGCTGGCCAAGGCCCTGCAGGCAGGAGATGCAGACTGTAGGATACACGTCAGTTCTGGTAAGGATGGCATATTGCCCTTTCTGCCCTTTCCAAGGATTGAGGGACCTGATGTAATCTGTTTGCCACCAAGAGTTTGGTTGATCTCCTTGAGGGATGGTGCCATATCAGGAGCTCAGCTTTGGTCTCTATTGCAAGCAGATCAGACATTGAACAGGAACAGTAGCTAGATGAACCTGGGTAAAGGGAGGTAGTGGGCCCATGCATAATTCTATTGGAATAGCCAAGTCAGAGACTAGGTCAAGTCATCCTGTCTGCTTCTTAGATGCTCTGTCTCAATCAGGACTCACGAGCATGACAGGAACTGTCTTGCAAATAGTATACAATGTTCTGCTGCAGATGGCATGGCTTAAGGGGTTGTAATACAGCTTTCCTTTGAAACTTGCCAGAGGCTTCACAAAGAGCCTACCATAATTTTTCTCTACCACAACTTCTTCTAGTATGAAATCTGCTAAGTCATTTCACCCAAGTAGCAAGACAGCTTGTGCCCCACTCCCAACTGACTGCAGAGCCCTTTCTTGCTCTGGGCCCTTCTTAAAAACAAACAAAACAGCCGTCTGTGTCACATAATAAATGATTCAGATTATTCCTCCCCAGAGTGGAACATTCTGCCTCTGAAACTTGAAGAGACCTACCAAGCCTTATGCTTCTTTCATAGTGATAAGAAGTACAAGGTACATTAGTTTGTGCTTAAAAAGATGTCCTGACATGCTCCATATCTCCAGACACCTACAGAGTGTCAAGCCCTGAATTGCTTCTGGGGTTTCCCTCTTAACTCTCTGAAGTACCTCTGTCTTTCCAAGCCTTCAGCATGCTTACCAATTCTTGCTCATCATATCTTAGCACGATGCTCGTGTTACTGTATCTGCAGTCTTTGGAATGTCCAACTGATCCAGGCTCCTCCAGAGTGTGTTATGACAGCACCGTTAGCATAAAACATCATGTTGGGGCGAGAACATGGATGTTGTCTGTCCCAGAAGAATGCTAGCTACTTCTGACCTTCCTCCTTACTGAGTATTAAAAAGAATGTATTTGCCAGATCAACAGCAGCGTCCCACGCCCCCCAGACTGTCATATTCTCTTTGAGTGAAGACGGGGTACCTGGCCCGGAAGCTGCGCTGGGGCTGCCCTGTGAGCTGCTGCACGCCCCCGCCCCCGCCCCAGTCCATACGCCCCTGCCAAAGACCAGGCTTGCGGACAGTGTTCCGATCGTGGACTCTTCTTAGGCTTTATAAAAATCCCACTCTTCCAATAAAACAAAAGTTGAAGAAGAGTCTGGGGGTGCTGCAGAACTAAAAACCAAAAGTAAAAATTTCCCCAACTTATTTTTTTAATTAACCTAAAACATTAATTTTGAACGAAGCACTGTAAAATTATCTATCATTGCTCCTTATTCCTGTCACACATTTGTGTGTGTGTGTGTGTAAATAAGCACTAGACAGGTCACAGGTAACTGAGCACTTCCACACCACATGAAGGGTGCAGCCTGGCACTCATCACTGAGGTGATCTCAGCTGCAACTGGACAGACAATATGTACCCTCCTACCAAACATCATGCTTTTATCCCGCCTCACTTGGCTCACTGCATGCAGCCGTGAGCCCCTTTTTAAGCCAGTTTTTGAATTTGTTCCTTGAGGACTTCATTAGCAGTGACTACATCACACTGGTGTGGAGAGCTCAGCTTAAGATATATTTTTCATTAAGAGCTGCAGTGTTTGACAGTTTGTCATACCAAGAAACACGAAGATTGTAAAAGACCTTGTGTTCCTCATCTAACTTTTTCTTCTTTCTTTAGTCTCCCCCAGATATATCCTTCCCGGCTTCTTTGGCCACACAGCATTTCCTTCTGGAGGAGGAGAAGCGAGCAAAAGAACTTGAAAAACTTCTAAATACACATATTGATGAACTGCAAAGACACACAGAATTTACTCTTAATAAATACACCAAGCTAAAACAAGATAGACATATATGAGCTTTTAAACGTTTTTATTTGCTTCCCCCACCCCAGGAAAACAAAGCTCTGGCAAAATGTTTACAAAGCTGATTAATGAAACTGAGAAATTTTGTTCTGTTTTCTTGAGTAAATCATTTCTGTAAGGCAGCTAGAAAACAGTAAGTATTTTGTTTGATAAAGCTCTTTGTATTTCTGTATTAACATAATAAATTGTTCAGCTACAGAGTTACTATAAAATAAACATGACTACTTCAAAAGAGACTGGTTTCCTCCAGTTTAAGGAATTGTTTGGAATTAAACATGCAGCTTTTTCCCACTTTAATGTGTACGGAAACCCATTTCCTCTGTAACAACACATGATGAGGGAAAGGGCTGCACTATATTCTAAGAATAAACACATGAAGTGCAGCTCCATTGTACTAGGTTTGAAAGTTCAAGGATTTTTTTTTTAATGAAAAATATTAAGTATTTTAAACTATGTAAATATCCTAAAATTTCTTTTAGAAAGAAAAAACCATAGAGCTTACTGTTTCTGCATTCATCTTTGTAATGTCTTTCTGTTTTAACGCAAAAAAATGTGGAACATACTGTGTGCATGCTTAAAACATGTGCCAAAGATTACTGCTTCATGTACTAATTACTTCATGGATATAAAATAGAAAGCATCGTTGTTACTTTCTCCTTTGTAATACCTCTGTTTTAAATATAATAAAGAAATGAGACATTCTTTGGACTTAAAATGCAAATGCCAAGTCTGTATAGAGGAGTAATAGCATGGTGGTGAACAATAAAACTCAAGTTACAAATAAACAAGAGTGATAATCCATTTTTCTTTCTTTAAAAATGACATTTATATAAAGATTATGAAAAATCCCTGTGTCATTATTCCAGGTAAGCCCTACAGCTTTTATAGTGTTATTTTTCTCTTTGAAGAAACTGAATCTCCACATGCAGAGAGATAAGTCACGATGTCCTTTAGATGAGTGTCATTGCCATGGGAAATGAAGAGCCCTGTTCACTTCAGTGACACAGCCACGTGGATTTGTAGAGCTCTTGATATTTGCAAAAAGGCTTCACAGAGAATTATTTATTTCTACCCAGAACAAGCCTGGGAAGTCAGCATGGCTAGTATCCTTGTTCCTAGGACTCAAGCTGTTAAGAACTTACTAGAATCATGGTGAGTAAGAGAGAAACGCCAGCCTCTGATTACCGGCTCTGGCTTTTACCACTTTCCAGCGTTGCCTCTTGTGAGCATGCAGGTGTTGAGTAGCACTGTGGCCACAGAAACCACGTTTCATGACAGAACATCAGTGGGGACAAAGTTCCACGTGAGGAAAACAACCCAAGTTGTCATTCCTTAAACTATTTAGTGATTTCTATCCTGGACACAAAGGATATTTTTCAGTGTTATCTTTAGAAGATGGGAAACATTATCTTTAGAAGATGCAAAGAAAATTTGTGTTTAGAAAAAGAACAGTCCATGGACAAATTCTAAAACCTTTATATCCCTAATGCAAATACAAACAATGCAAAAATTTTAAATATGCTACATCTGAATGCCGCTTCATTCTCTTCAGGGTTAACACATGATTGGAAATTGCATGTGGAAACAAAGATCTAGATGACAATTATCTTAAAATTTAACTGAGTCAAGGGGCTTCCAGTGTGGCTCAGTGGTAAAAAATCTGCCTGCAGTGCAGGAGTCTCAGGATTTGATCCCTGGGTTGGAAAGATCCCCTGGAGAAGGAAACAGCAACCTGCTCTAGCAATCTTGCCTGGGAAGCCCCATGGACAGAGGAGCCCACAGTCTAGGGGGGTCACAAGAGAGTTGGACACGACTGAGCGCACACACACACACGCAACAGTCAAGAGAGCGTGAACGTGGAGTATGTCCAGGACTGACAGTGCACTTGCCTCTCCGGATCATTTTGTCAAGTCCGCAAACTTCTTTTCTTTGCCTTTGTTTTTTATTGAAGTATAGTTGCTTTGCAAAGCAAGCTTCTTTTAAATCACTATTTCAGCTTTCCTTTTCATACCCAGTTTCTTAAAACAGTGGTTTTCAATGGGTTTTGCTCAACAGCAGGATTCAACATTCAAAAGAAATCATAGGCTGAGGCCCAACACATATATGGTTGAGATAAAAAGCAAGCAGCTCTGGTTGAACATTGAAAGGAGAGGAGTGAGGCCTGCCTGCTGCTCCTCCCCTCCCCTCCCCTTCCCTCTCCCTCCCCGCCTCCCCCAGATCCCAGGAGGCCACACACAATTGCCCCAGGTGTTGCTGTGGGAGGGAGTGAACAAAAAGCAGAGGTCCTGTTATTACATCAGCAAAGAGTGGTTATAACCTCCTTTGTAGGACACTGACAAAATTCTGTAAAGCAATTATCCTTCAATTAAAAAATTAAAAAAGGAAAAGGCTAAACCAATATAAAAATAAAAAAGTCTATTTAGCCCATGATTGAGCTACAACATGATGCAGGGAGGAGGAGGAGGGCCACAGCTCATCTGAAGAAGACCCATCAGGCCATCTAACGCTGCGAATCACTTCCAAGAGGAGGTGGGACTTGAGTTAACTTTGGCCTGGTAATGGCCCAGATATATATTTTTATGTCTTAACTGATTGTTAAGACTCACGTCAGACTCTTTGTGACCCCATGGACTGTAGCCCGTCAGGCTCTTGTGTCCATGGGATTCTCCAGGCAAGGATACTGGAGTGGGTTGCCACTTCCTTCTCCAGGGGACCTTCCTGACCCAGGAATCAAACCTGTGTCTCCTGCATTGCAGGTGGATTCTTTACCACTGAGCCACCTGGGAAGCCCTTACTTTTAATTATCCAGGAGCAAACTGGTTTGAGAATTGAGCAAATTTGAGGGAGTGGGGGCTGCTGGGAAAACACAGATAACGCCCACGTTTCCGTTAACATGATAGCCGTCTCTGGATCATGTCCGCAGCACTGCTCCGGCTCAGCGGAGGACACGGACCTGAGACGCTGCCGTCCGCTGTGGGAGATCGTCTCTCGGCACCTCGCTCCCTAAACAGAGGCCTGCCCTGCGGTGGGTTTGTCTGGATCCCTGCGCTGTCTCAGCCGTGGTTAACCTGACTCCGTGCTGTGGGGTTATCCTCTCCCCATCCCATTCGCTGTGGGGTTATCCTCTCCCCATCCCATTCGCTAGGGGAATGTACATTTCCTCCTTACACATGTGCCTCCAGTCTCTCCTGGCCTGAAAGCTCCTGGAAAAGAGGAGTAAAGGGCTTCTCTGCCTCCTCTGTGCACCCAGCACAGGTCTTGGTCATGGCAGGTATTTGAGAAGTAGTGATTAATGGGTGCAATGAATCCAGACATGGGAATGCAAAGGCAAAAAGCAGAGGAAGTTTGAGGCAGTTTAGATACAAGACAAACTCCTAGCCACATCAGACTGTCAGCTACAGAAAAGAGCACAACACTGTGAATTTGTCTGAATGCTGGTGGGTGTGGGAGATTTGACTCATACCCGCCCTCACACAGGACCAGCTGAGCGTCTACATACTCCTTTTACATGTGTCAACCAATGAAGAACAAAAGGAACCATTAGAATCCCAGGCATGCAAGAGGGATTTGGGCCCAGCTAGCACCTGCAACTGTCTCACTCTCTAACCCGTAGCCTGGAGCACCACCCAGAGCTGAACCCTAAAGGATAAACCATTCCAAACTGATGAAAGGCTCTTCCACAGAGAGGATGCACTGTGGCCTAAGGATGATAATGGATGGATGATGGGCTGAGGGAAAAGCCTGAGGAAACGTGAACTTCAGGGACTCCCAAGGCAGGCGTGAGGCAGAAGCACTGGCCTGAGTCACAGAAACCCAGTGAGCAGTGTTGAGAGGCTCCCCGCCACACATCACCATCCTCCAACACGAGTCACGAGGGGTCACAGCGGCTCATACAGCTCAGCAGCAACAACAAACCACAAACAGCCCAATGAAAAACAAGCAGAAGACCTAAATAGAATTTCTCCAAAGAAGACATACAAATGACCAACAGGCACGTGAAAAGATGCTCAACATCACAGATTATTAGAGAAATGCAAATCAAAACCACGATGAGGTATCACCTCACACCTGTCAGAATGGCCGTCATTTAAAAATCTACAAATGATAAATACTGGAGAAGCGGTGGAGAAACAGAACACCTCCTACACTGCCAGTGGGCAAATTGGTGCGGCCACTGCACAGACAAGTATGGAGGCTCCTTAAAACACGAAGAATAGAGTTATCCTACGATTCGGCAGCCTTCCTCCTGGGCATATGTACAGAAAAGACAAGACAAAAACTCTTAACTCAGAAAGACATAAGCACCCCAGTGTTCATAGCAGCACTGTAATAGCAAAGACATGGAAGCCACCTAAATGTTCATCAAAAATGAATGGACAAAAAGATGTGTTTTATACACACACACACACATACACACACATACACACACAATGGAATACTATTCAGTCATAAGAAAGAAAGAATGCCATTTGCAGTAACATGTTTGAACCTAGAGATTATCACAGTAAGTGAAGTAAGTCAGAGAAAGACAAATACCGTATCATTTTTATGTGGAACCTAAAAATATGATACAAATAAACTTATTTACAAAACAAAAAAGACTCACAGACATGGAAAACAAACACATGGTTACCAAAAGGGAAGGCAGTGGAGGGATACGTTAGTTTGGGATTAACAGATACGCACCATTATAAATAAACAGGAACCGACTGTATATCATAGGGAACTGAATTCAGTATCTTGCAATAACCTAGGGAAGAATCTGAAACTAAGATAACATTGTAAATCAGCTATGTGTGTGTGTGTGTGCTCAGTCACTCAGTTGGGTCTGACTCTCTGCAACCCTAGGGGCTGCAGCCCACCAAAATCAACTGTACTTCACTAAAAACAGAATTTGACAGCTCGTAAAGAGAGGGGTCATAGTCACAGTCTTGTGACGAGGAGAAACATGAGTCAGGGCCAGTCAGCCAATTACTGTTATGGTGAGCAACAATCTCATTGCAGAGCAGAACTGCCAGGTAACCTGGAAAAGCAGGCCTCAAACAGCTACGGTTTCAGCAGGACCGAGTATAGAACAAAGAAGATGCTCCGAACCACCTAGCCAGCCCCACAAGCAGACTAGGAATTCTTAGGTCTTAAAGGGTCCCGGGACGTTTGGCCAGGTTAGATCTGCTGGGCACAGGGGATTCACCATGCCACAACCCCATGACCTTAATGAACCTTCCATTTCCTTTCCTGTAGAACAGGCATCATACTACCACCTGTGTCAGAGAACTGTTATGAGATTAATTCTTAAAGAAGGCCGGTAGCACAGAGTCTGGAAGAGAGTGTTAGTCAGTCAGTCGTGTCCAACTCTCTGCGACCCCATGGACTGTAGCCCTCCAGGCTCCTCTGTCCATGGGATTCTCCAGGCTACAAGGGTGAGTACTCAGTAAATGCTAGTTGTCAGCATTTACCATCCTTGGCCTCTTGGGGCATCAGCTCTGAGCTCAGAAGATGAAATACATCCTGAGAGAATAAGACTATCATTTATTGAGGACCATGTGCCAACCTGTCTAATATAAGCTCATTTTACTCATTACCAGTTCTATTAATAATTTACATACCATAAAATTCATCCATTTCAAGGCTACAACTCAATGATTTTCACTAAATTTATGAAGTTGTGCAAACATCACCACAACCCAGTGTTAGAACATTCCCAACATCTCTCAGAAGATCTCTAGTGCCCACATGCCGTCACCCCTTCCAGGCCCAGCCCAGGCAGCCACTAAACTACTTTCTGTCTGTATGATTTACCTGGACATTTCATATAAATGCACTCAGATACTCTGTGGGTTTTTACATCTGGTTTCTTTCATTTGGTATATTTTTGTGGTTCATATGGTATTGGTTTTTTGTTCTTTTCATTGTCATTGAGGAGTTGTATTCTGTTGTATTAACAAACCATGTTTTCTTTAACCACTGTTTCACTAGCTGATGGCCATTTGAGTTGTTTCCAGTTTGGGGCTGTTATGAACGAAGCTATTAAGAACATTTACATACAGGCCTGTGTGAGAGTATGTCTTGTTTTTATTGAGTACATTCCTATGAGTAGAATTTCTGATTCACATGGTAAATGTATATTTAACTTTTAAGAGAAATTCTATCAAACTATTTCCCTAAGTAGCTACACCATTTTCTTACCAGCAAGTCTAAGGGTTCCAATCTCTCCTATCCTCTCTCATATTCTCTATCTTTTTGGTGACAGCCATTTCACAAGTGTGTGAAGTAGTATTTCAGGCTAGTTTTAATTTGCATTTCCCTATGACTAACCATGTGAGCATCTTTTGTGGGTTTATTGAGCATTCATATATCTTTTTTGGTGACACATCTTTTCAAACCTTTTGCCAAATTATAATCAATTCTCCTTTTACTGAGTTATAAGAATTCTTTATATATTTTGGATACAAGTCCTTTATCACATATATGATTTGCATATATTTTTTCCTAGTCTGTGGCTTCTGTTTTCATTTTCTTAACGGTGTCCTTTGAAGCACATAAGTTCTTAATTTTGATGTAGTACAATTCATCACTTTTTTCCATAAAGGATTGTGGTTTTGGTATCATATCTAAGAAATATTTGCCCCTCTCAACATCACAAATATTTTCTCCTGCATTTTCTTCTAAAGGTTTTATAGTTTTAGGTTTTACACCAGGTTTATGATCCATTTTGATTAAACATTTTTGTATGGTGTAAGGGTCTAGATTCATTTTTTTATACATGCAGATGGATATCCCACTGTCTCAGCACCATTCTTTTCCCTATTGAATTGTCTTGGTACATTTTGCTGAAAATGAACTGAATATAAAAATAAGGCCTTATTTCTAGACTCTTCTTTTCCATTGATCTATGTGTTTATTCTTATGCCAGCACCACATAGTCTTAATTATTGTTTTGTAGTATGTTTTGATATGGGGAAGTGTAAATCCTCCAGCTTATAAGATTGCTTTTGCTATTTTGGGCCTTCTATATTTCCAGGTAAGTTTTAGGATTAGCTTGCCAGCTTTTTAGTTTTTACCCCCTGCCTCCCCCGAAAAAAAAAAAATCCTGCTGGAATTTTTGATAGGGATTAAAATGACAGTTCTCTCCAAATCAACCAGTATTGAATCTCAGTTTATGGAGAATTACCAGCTTAATAATTGAGTCATCCAATCAATCAGTGAACATAAAATACCTCTCCATTTATTTCCATGCTGACTCAGTTGTGTCCCACTCTTTGTGACCCTATGGCTGTAGCCCGCCAGGCTCCTCTGTCCATGGGATTTCCCAGGCAAGAATACTGGAGTGGGTTGCCACTTCCTCCTCCAGGGGAATCTTCCTGCCCAGGAATCAAACTTGCCTCTCCTGCGTCTCCTGCATTGGCAGGTGGATTCTTAACCGCTGCATCGGATCTTCTTTAGTTTCTCTTAGAAATACTGTACAGCTTTCAAGGTGTAAATCTTGAGTTCTTTTCTTTTTTTTATATCTAATTATTTATTTATTTATTTATTTTTTACTTTACAATATTGTATTGGTTTTGCCATACATCAACATGCATCTGCCATGGGTATACACATGTTCCCCATCCTGAACCCCTTCCAACCTCCCTCCCCATACCATCCCTCTGGGTCATCCCAGTGCACCAGCCCCAAGCTTCCTGTATCCTGCATCGAACCTGGACTGGCGATTCATTTCTTATATGATATTATACATGTTTTAATGCCGTTCTCCCAAATCATCCCCCTCCCCTCTCCCACAGAGTCCAAAAGACTGTTCTGTACATCTGT
Source organism: Bison bison bison (assembly GCF_000754665.1). Taxonomy (NCBI): domain Eukaryota; kingdom Metazoa; phylum Chordata; class Mammalia; order Artiodactyla; family Bovidae; genus Bison; species Bison bison. The sequence goes on from NW_011494928.1 coordinate 3,526,650, forward strand.
GTCTCTTTTGCTGTCTCACATACAGGGTTGTCGTTACCATCTTTCTAAATTCCATATATATGCGTTAGTATACTGTATTGGTGTTTTTCTTTCTGAGTTCTTTTCTTAAATTTATTCCTAAGCACTTTATTCTCTCTGATACTATTGTGAATGAAATTGTTTTAATTCTGTTATTGTATCATTCATTGCTATTGCATAGAAATACAGTCGATTTCTGTGCATTAATTTTGCCATCTGTGACCCTGCTGAGCTTACTTACTCTGAGAGTGGTTTCTTAAAATTTTCTACATAAGCAGCTTATTGTCTTTAAATAAAGATAGCTTGTACTTCTTCCTTTCCACTCTGGATGCATTTTCTTTCTTTTTCTTACCTGATTGCCCTCGCTAGAAACTCCAGTACTCCAGCTTGAAGTAGTGAAAGCAAATTGTTTGCCTTGTTCCTGAGCTTATGAAAAACATTTCAGCCTTTTACCATTAACCATGATGTTAGCTGTAGGGTTTTTTCTTTCTTTTTTTTTTTTTTGTATATGCTTTTTATTAGGTTAAGGAAGTTCCCATCTATTCCTGGTTTGTTGAAAGCTTTTATGATTGGACATTAGATTTTGTCAAATGCTTTTTTTGTGTGTGTCTATTGAGGTGATCATGTGGTTTTTGTTCTTTATTAATATAGTATACTGGGCTTCCCTAGTGGCTCAGTTGGTAAAGAATCTGCCTGCACTGTAGGAGACCTGGGTTCGATCCCTAGGTCGGGAAGATCCCCTGGAGAAGGGAAAGGCTACCCACTCCAGTATTCTGGCCTAGAGAATTCCATGGACTGTATATGTTGTATTTAAGGTGCACACAACAGATCTCTATCAGAAAATTTTATACATTAAAGCAATAAAACAGAAAAGAACTGAGTAACATTCTTCCCATTTTGGTATAATTTCTTTGTTGTTGTTGTTTGTTTCTGAAAACAAGAACAGCTTTGAAATTCTTCATAGTCATCAGCTTTAGGAAAATCTTTCAAAAGTCAGTCCTGTTTGATTTCAAACCATTACAAATCCCAAACGTATCTCTTGGCTGAGATAAATTATTTGATGAGTCATTCCCGAATGACTTTGATAAATAAAAGTAACCAAACTAAAACAGCTCTTTGGCTTCAGTTGCTCCATAAAAAGTTTAGTTTAGAACCAAAAGTTTTTATATTAACAAGAGTTGCACCCAATAAAATCTTGGGAGAATAAACATGTATACATACGTGTGTGTACATGTATGTATATGTAAGCAACATATACATACTTACATATACACACAGGAAGCTCTGAAAATAATAATAAACAGAGAGGGAGAACACTTTTAGAGGTGACAGAAATATTAATAGCATAGGTGGTTTCACAGATGTATCATTGCTGTTGTTTGTTGC
>NW_011494928.1:3528153-3533297 GCF_000754665.1 Bison bison bison
CTATTTAGTCACTAAGTCATAATGTCTGACTCTTTGTGACCCCATGGACTGTAGCCCACCAGGCTCCTCTGTCCATGGAATTTTCCAGGCAAGAATAGTGGAGTGGGTTGCTGTTTCCTTCTCCAGGGGATCTTCCCGACCTAGGGATCGGACCCACATTTCCTGCACTGGCAGGAAGGTTTTTTACCACTGAGCCACTTGGGAAACCCTCACAGGTGTATACATATCTCCAAATGCATCCGGTTGTATACATTAAACATACACAGTTTTTATATGTCAATCATATTTCAATACAGTGGTTTACAAAAATGAATGTGTCAAGAACAGTCTCAGAGCTTAGAAAATTTAGTCACTATTATGAATATTAAAAATATGAGTATTTAAGGAAATAAAGGACTTAATGGCCAAACATAACAGCTTCATTTTGGAGGAAAAGCACTCACTTCATTGAAGACACTATGCTAGATGTGTAAGGCACTCCAGATTTGGGGTCTGCTGTTTCAGCCGCCCAGTTAACAACACTTTGGTACAGGAGCCCAGGCGAACACTTAACTTGGAGCTGAAAAAAATGACAACCTCGGAAGAGCAAAGGGCCCAAACAAGCAAACAAAAAAACCACCAGAGCCTGTTCTGTCTACACAGAAGACAAAGCAAGGGGCAGCAGAGCAAAGCAGAAACCTTTTAGACAACAACACTCACTCAGTCAAACACCACGAACCGTAGCCCTCCCCAGCCACACCAGCAAAGGTGGACAGAGCACCTAGATTTCCAGCCTCAACCCAAATCCTGCAGCAACGTGGAGTCCAGAAGGCTGAGTAGGGCAGCAAGACAGCAGCACTTTCATCCCTGCCAGGAGAGGAGGAGGCATCAGCCCAGCAGTCCCAGTGGGGAGTCTAACGCGTGGAAAGCAGAGGAGGCAACAAGGCATCCCTTCCCCTCTCCACTGCGGCCTCAGTGAGGTCTAGTGGAGAGGCGGGATATTAACCACAGCTGAGGGGTAATGAGGTCCTCCTCCTTTGCCCCACAGTGGGGATCGAGTCTACGGAGGAAGCAGTAATGGGGCACCCCACCCCTCTCAGCCAGGGTGGTATCAGTACTGGGGGCCAGAACTCCCCCCATCCAGCAGTAATGAGGAGCCCCTTCTCCAGGCATCAGCAAAAGCTGAGTCAAGAACCGGGGTTTCCACTACCATCTGCGGGAATTCTGCTACACCCCATCTGACATTGCCAGTATAGGCCTTCCAAAACATAAAATTTAGATAAGATGCAGAATCTCAGAATAAAATGCCCCAAATATTCAAACTCATTTGTCATACCAAGAACCAGGAAGACCTCAGCTTGAATGAGGAAAGACAGTCCGTGCAGGACACTGAGATGACATGGATGTCAGAATGAGCCCACAAAGGTTTCAAGCTGCCATCATAAAATGATTCAGCAAGCAATTAGAAACATAATGGGGGAAAATGAAAATATGGAAAGTTTTAGCAAAGAAATAGAAGATGCAAAGTAAAACTGAGTGGAAATCTCAGAATTGAAAAATACAATATCAAATCAAAACTCAGTGGAGGAGCTCAAGCAGAATGGAGGAGACGGAAGAAACAATCAGTAAACAGCAGAGACTACCCAGCTTGAACTGGGCTTCCCAGGCGGCACTGGGGCAAGGAACCCAACACAGGAGACACAGAGACGCAGGTTCCATCCCTGGGTCAGGAAGATCCCCTGGAGAAGGAAATGGCAGCCCACTCCAGGATTCTTGCCCAGGAAATTGCATGGACAGAGGAGCCTGGCGGGCTATGTGACCACGGGGGTCGCAAAGGGTCACCGAGCACTACTACCATTAACCTGAAAAACAGAAAAAACAGAATGATAATTAAAGTCTACCAGCTAAAATAAATAAATAAAATGGAAAGAGTGACATGGAAACTTACATTACCATATGTAAAATAGATAGCCAATGGGAATTTGCTGTATGGCTCAGGAAACTCAAACAGGGGCTCTGTATCAACCTAGAGGGGTAGGATGGGGAGGGAGAGGAGAGGGAGGTCCCAGAGGGAGGGGATATATGTATACCTAGGGCTGATTCATATTGAAATTTGATAGAAAACAACAAAATTCTGTAAAACAATTATCCTTCCATAAAAAAATTGAAAAAAAAATTAACAAATGAAACCTAAATAAATTCAAAAGCTTTTGCATAGCTAAGGAAACCATACTCAAAATGAAAAGACAACCCAGAGACTGGGAGGAAATATTTGCAAATGATTTGAACAACAAGGGATTAGTCTCCAAAATTTACAAACAGCCCATGTGGCTCTATACATGAAAAAACAAACAACCCAATCAAAAAATGGGCAGAAGACCTAAGTAGACATAGATTCAAGGAAGACATCAGATGGCCAAAAAGTGCATGAAAAGATGCTTAGCAACACTAAAAATTAGAGAGATGCAAATCAAAACTATATTGAGATATTATCTCACACCAGCCAAAATGTCTGTCATCAATGCTGGAGAGGGTATAGAGAAAAGGGAATTGGTGGTGGCAATGTAAATTGCTGCGGCCACTATGAAAAAAATGATGGAAGTTCCTTAAGAAACTAAAAATAGAGCTGCTGTATAATCAGCAATCCCACTCCTGGGCATATATCTGGAGAAAAACATAGTTTGAAAGGATGCATGCATCCCAGTGTTCATTTTGGTGCTGTTTACAATGACCAAGACATGGAAGCAACCTAAATGTCCATTGACGAATGGGTAAAGAAGATGTGGTACATACATACAATGGAATATTACTCAGCCATTAAAAATAAACAATGCCTTTTCAGCAACATGGATGAACCTGGAGATAATCATACTAAGTGAAGTAAGTCAGACAGAGAAAGACAAATATCATATGATATTGCTTATATGTGGAATCTAAAAAAAAATGATGCAAATGAACTTATTTACAAAGGGGAAACAGGCTCACAGACTTAGAGAACAAACTTGTGGTTACCAGGAAGGAAGGGTAGGTTGGGAAAGGATAGATTGTGAGTCTTGGATTGACTTGTACAAACTGCTATATTTAAAATAGATAACCAACAAGGACCTATTTTATAGCACAGGGAACTCTGCTCAATATCATGTAACAATTTAAATGTGAAAGAATTTGGAAAAAAAAAAGCTACATGTGTATGTATAATTGAATCACTTTTCTGTACACCTAAAACAAACGCAAAGAGTCGGACACGACTGAGCGACTTCACTTTCCCTTTTCACTTTCATGCACTGGAGAAGGAAATGGCAACCCACTCCAGTGTTCTTGCCTGGAGAATCCCAGGGACGGGGGAGCCTCGTGGGCTGCCATCTATGGGGGTCGCACAGAGTCAGACATGACTGAAGCGACTTAGCAACAGCAAAACAAATGCAACATTAATTAACTATTAATTAACATTAATTAACTATATTCCAATATAGAATAAAATTATAATAAAATTTTAAAAATCTACCAGCTCTCAGGAACATGTGACACTATAACAGGGCCCTAAGAGCTGCGTCTTTGGGCTCTGGGAAGGACAGGGGAGAGAGGGGAGTACTGGAAATTTCTGAGATCTGCCTGTGAACCTCCCAATGATCTGAGCAAGCCCACAGGATAAACCCAAGAAATCTTATTGTTACACACAGGTTTTGCCTGCTTTTCAAAAGTTTGCTTTAAACCACTTCACTTCTACAGAAGACCTACATTAATACCTGTTTTCACTAACTGAAAGCAATCTGAAGAAAATTTTTGCTTTTATAAAAAAAAATTGCTTCTTTGGTTTATACCATTTCAACATACAAAATGTTTCATAGGAACTCTCTACTTTTAGATAATGGGGAAAGCCTGTATTACAAACATCTGAAAACTGAAAACAAAAAAGTCTTGAAAGCAGCAATAGAAAACAACTATAATGAGAAAACAATCTTAATTAAAGCGAATGTCTAATCAGAAACCATGGAGACCAGAAGTAAATGGCACAGTATTTTTGAGAGCTGAAAGAAAAGAACTGTTAACCAAGAATCTCATATACAGTGAAAAGGTCCTTCAGAAAATGAAGTCAAGATATTCTTGGGTGAAGGAAAACTAAGAGAATTTGTCAGGCTTTATACAATAATTATTTTTGGCAATTAAAAAGTTATAAAATTAATTATACAAAAGTGGAGCATGGACTTAAATATAAAGCTATAACATTTTAGAACAAAAACATAGGGAAAATCTATGAGGGAAAAAACCCTAGACCTAGGGCTAGGCCAGGAGTTCTTTGATGTGAAGAAAAGAATGCTCCATACAGGGGATAACTGATTAATTGGAAGTCATAAAAGATTAAAAACTTTTGATCTGCTAAGGGCCCTTAGTTTTTGTTTAGTCCCTAAGTCGTGTCTGACTCTTTTATGATCGCATGGACTGTAGCCCATCAGGCTCCTCTGTCCACAGGATTTCCCAGGCAAGAATACTGGGGTGGGTTGTCATTTCCTTCTTTAAGAGATCTTCCCGATCCAGGGATTGAACCCAAGTCTCCTGCTTTGGGAGGCAGGTCTAACTGCTGAGCCACCTGTGAAGCCCCAAGGGCCCTTATAGGAGAATGAAAAAAGTTCCCACCAGGAGAAAATATTTGCAAACCACATATCCAGAGAAGAACTAGCATCTGGAGTGTGTACAAATAACTCAAAACTCAACAGAAAAATAGGTTAAAAAATAAACAATCCAATTAGAATATGAGTAAAAGATATGAAGACACATTCACTGAAAGGAATATACAGGTTGCAAATAAACATATAAAAATATGTTCAACATGATTAGTCATTAGTTCAGTTCAGTTCAGTCGCTCAGTCGTGCCCGACTCTTTGCGACCCCATGAATTGCACCGCGCCAGGCTTCCCTGTCCATCACCAACTCCCGGAGTTCACTCAGACTCACATCCATTGAGTCAGTGATGCCATCCAGCCATCTGGAAAAACCATAGCCTTGACTAGATGGACCTTTGTTAGCAAAGTAATGTCTCTGCTTTTCAATATGCTATCTAGGTTGGTCATAACTTTTCTCCCAAGGGGTAAGCGTCTTTTAATTTCATGGCTGCAGTCACCATCTGCAGTGATTTTGGAGCCCCAAAAAATAAAGTCTGACACTGT
>NW_011494928.1:3533840-3538008 GCF_000754665.1 Bison bison bison
CTTGGAGAATTTTGAGCATTACTTTACTAGCATGTGAGATGAGTGCAATTGTGCGGTAGTCTGAGCATTCTTTGGCATTGCCTCTCTTTGGGATTGGAATGAAAACTGACCTTTTCCAGTCCTGTGGCCACTGCTGAGTTTTCCAAATTTGCTGGCATATTGAGTGCAGCACTTTCACAGCATCATCTTTCAGGATTTGAAATAGCTCAACTGGAATTCCATCACCTCTACTAGCTTTGTTCATAGTAATGCTTTCTAAGGCCCACTTGACTTCACATTCCAGGATGTCTGGCTCTAGGTGAGTGATCACACCATCATGATTATTTTGGTCATGAAGATCTTTTTCGTACAGTTCTTCTCTGTATTGCTGCCACCTCTTCTTAATATCTTCTGCTTCTGTTAGGTCCGTACCATTTCTGTCCCTTATTGAGCCCATCTTTGCATGAAATGTTCCCTTGGTATCTCTGATTTTCTTGAAGAGATCTCTAGTCTTTCCCATTCTATTGTTTTCCTCTATTTCTTTGCATTGATCGCTGAGGAAGGCTTTCTTATCTCTCCTTGCTATTCTTTAGAACTCTGCATTCAGATGCGTATATCTTTCCTTTTCTCCTTTGCTTTTCGCTTCTCTTCTTTTCACAGCTATTTGAAAGACCTCCTCAGCCATTTTGCTTTTTTGCATTTCTTTTCCATGGGGATGGTCTTGATCCCTGTCTCCTGTACAATGTCACGAACCTCAGTCCATAGTTCATCAGGCACTCTATCTATCAGATCTAGGCCCTTAAATCTATTTCTCACTTCCACTGTATAATCATAAGGGATTTCATTTAGGTCATACCTGAATGGTCTAGTGGTTTTCCCTACTTTCTTCAATTTCAGTCTGAATTTGATTAGTCATTAGGGAAATGCAAATTAAAATCACAATAAGATATCACTACAGATCTATCAGAATAGGTAGAATTTTAAAACAGCGATGACACAAAATGCTGGCAAGAACACACAGAAACTGGATCACATTGCTGGTAGGAATATAAAGTGGGACTGCGACTCTGGAGAAGAGTTTGGCAGCCACCATATGATCCAGCAATTGCACTCTTCGGTGTTTATCCCAGAGAAGGACTTATATTCTCACACAAAGAGCTCTACACGACTGTTCATAGCAGCCTTATCTATAACAGCCCCAAACTGGAAACAACACAGATGTCCTTCAACATGTGAATAATTTAAAATGGGAGAGCGGGTGCAGGGTACATCTATATCATGAAATAACCACTCAGCAATTAAAAAACGAGCCAACAATTGATTCAAACACAACCTGGAGGACACTCCAAAGAATTATGCTGAGCAGAAAAGTTAACCACAAATGGCTACATTTTTGTTATATAAAAAAATAACAAATAGATGTGACAGGATCATAGAAATGGAGACCCGGTTAGCAGTTACTATGGGACAGTGGAGGCAGTGAGGGCGAGAGGGAAGTGGGAGTCGCTAAAAGGGGACAGAGCATCCTTTGGTCTCTGTTCTGCATCTGGACCATGGCAATGTCAGTATCCCAGTTGAGCTAGGTCCTTGTTCTCCGGGTCTGAAGTCAATCCCAGGGAGGGTGAGGTAGAGGGAACACAGGATTGCTCTGCATTACTGCTCACAACTGCATTGAATCTGACATAATCTCAAAATAAAAGGCTCAATTTTTAAAAAGTGGCTATTCTTAGCTGTCCATCTGTTCAAAAACAGGTGGTAGGCTGAATTTGGCCCAGAGGCTGTTGTAGTTCATACAGCTAAATGCAAACAACAAGAAACACTACACGTTCATTCAGTGGCATCTTAGATGTTAAAACTGCAGACAGATCTGGACACAATTAGAGGTCTTAAAATGTGTCTTCATTAGGTCTTATAATTACGGCAGTGCTTTTCTAGATGGCAAGTGTCCATTCCCAAAGCTAACCTGAAGGGGATAAGAGCAGCAAATATGTAACCCCTCTGGTTTTAGAATCTTCAAAATCCTCTTTCTCTTATCATTGCTTTCATATCAGTATCACGCGTTCACCTTCTCCAGGTATATGCTGCCCCTGTTTTCCTACCTCCTGGATTTTCACTGCATCATGGACACAAGAGTGTGTTTTATTCAACGCTGGTGTGGGTCATGTAAATATGATCATTCTTTGAACAGGAGTTTTGTTTGAATTGCATAGACTGGGGTTCACTTTCTCAGTCTTTCCATTTCAATCTCAGTTTTGTCCACTGTGCAGCACACACACACACAATTAACACCATTAAAGCATCTGTGAGGGCTTCCCAGGTAGCTCAGTGGTAAAGAACCAGCCTGCCAATGCAGGAGACAGAAGTTCTATCCCTGGGTTGGGAAGATCCCCTAGAGGAGGAAATGACAACCCACTCCAGCAGGGTTCCTGGGAAAATTCCATAGAAAGAGGAGCCTGGCAGGCTACATACAGTCCATGGGGTTCCAAAGAGTCAGACGCAATTGAGCATGCATGCATGCACAAAGTGTCTATATTCACATTCCTATTAGAAAATCTTTGCTCCAATAATCATTGTTCATTCACTGTGGTCTCAGTTTCCTTTGTATCACACTGTAATTATTTATATTGGCCTCTCTTTAAAAAAAATTGTATTGTGGGGAATTCCCTGACAGTCCAGTGGTTGGGACTCGGTGCTTTCACTGCTGTGGCCCAGGTTCAATCTCTGGTCAGGGAGCTAAGATTTCCTCAAGTCATGAGGCACAGCTGGGAAAAAAAATGCATTGCAATCCTTAGCTGATTGCATTTCAGGGTAGGGTGCTAGAAAGCTCTGTGTTCATGGGTGAGGCTTCGTGGAGCTTACCAACCAAGGGATCTACTGAAGGTTAATCCCAAGTAGATCACCCTTTGACAACATTCGTGTCCTTAGGTCTTTTCTCCCAGGTCTATTAAATTACGTGGATAAGACACTTTACTTTTCCATCTTAAGGTTATGACCTTTCTTGACATGTTCTGGGTGCTAGATATAGCAGAGGGGAAAAGCTGCTCACTTTGTCTTCATCCTGGGATGAAGTTCTTTTTTTCCTTCACTGTTGTCTTAACATCAGGAGAGAGCATGTGTTTGACTCACCATCAGTAACCAGAGGTCTTCATTTAAATCATCATCATCTGCCAACACATGAGGAATTAAAATGGCAGGAAGGGTTTAACATGACATCTGGGTTTGTCATCACTCTGTGTGTGTGTGTGTGTGTGTGTGTGTGTGTGTGTGTGTTAATTGCTGTCTTGGTTTGTCATCATTCTTGGCCTCCAGCCCCATAGTTACATCAAGAACATGGACTCAAATGATCATTCTAGATATAGCTGAGATTAGTTCTCTTCACCGAAGATGGTTAGGCTAGAAGGCGGGAAGTCAAATCCTAAGCCTAACTTGAAGGAGGAAGTATTTGGATGTAGTATCTTCTTCAAAATCCTTTTTCTCCTGCTTTTTGTTTTGTCAATATTATCCCAGGATTGGGGTCCCATCCTCCCCAGCTGTACGCTCTCCTAATCGTAGATACTTCATCAGAATGGATCAGGGTGTTCCAGGAGGAGGCAGGAGATTGAACCAGTAATTTCTATAGATGGGTCTTTTGGCTCTAAGTTTCTGAAATTCAAATAGTTTTTTTGTGGGGTGGTCTGGAAATCTGACCGTCAAATACGCACCTTTATTGCTTTGTGAAAATGTGCTCTGAGTTCCATGTAGCAGCCTGACATGTCAGTACTAGGCTAAATGCCAGCACAGGGGACACACTCCCTTGGGGCAGAGCTCCAGACTCCACGTGCTGGGCGAGGGCAGCTCAGCAGGGAGTTCCTGGGGGCTCTTCAGATACGGGTGGTCCGCAGCGGAGGGCCTGGGCTTCCCCAGTGGCTCAGCAGGCAAAGAATCCACCTGCAGTGCAGGAGACACAGGAGACTCAGGTTCAGTCCCAGGGTTGGGAAGATCCCCTGCAATAGAAAATGGCAACCTGCTCCAGTGTTCTTGCCTGGAGAATCCCATGGACAGAGGAAACGGGTGGGCTACAGCCCATGGGGTCACAAAGAGTCAGACACGACAGCAGCTAAGCACACACACCCGCAGCTGTGAGCCTACGGGGGAACACGCCGTCCTGCCTGGGGCCCCCTGATGAAGGAAAGGGACAGTGAGAACCGGA
>NW_011494928.1:3538108-3541665 GCF_000754665.1 Bison bison bison
GGAAGGAAGGGGACAGGGAGAACCGGACCTACCCCAGCCAGTACGTCTCCGCGGGGGCAGGGCTCACCTTGGATAGTTGCATGAGAGGATCAGGAACAGGGAAGAACCATCCGTGTTATCTGTTCTGCTTGACATTTCGTAGAGTTGACACAGTATCTGTGTATGCATTTATATATACAAAGCAAGGATTTAGAGCATGTTATCTTTTGTGTTTTGCCAGTTTGACAGGTAAAACAGTATTCTTTTATTATTTGAACAGGAATACCTCTGTTTATAAAGATACGCCTTTCCCCTCGTGGCCTTATCGACCGTTTATATTTTTCCCTCTTGTGCACTCTGTTCTTCCATTTGTTCAGAACTGTTTACTGGTCACCTTCTCATTTCAGAGCTCATCATTTACAGGAAGCAGACAAACATACATAAATTTTGTAAATGTTTCTGGAACTTGAAAAGGCAGCCTCTGTTTTTAGAGACAGAATTTGATATAAGTCAGATTTATTTATATTTTATTACGTGGTTTGGGCTTCCCTGGTGGCTCAGATGGTAAAGCGTCTGTCTGCAATGCTGGAGACCAGGATTCGATCCCTGGGTCGGGAAGATCCCCTGGAGAAGGAAATGGCAACCCACTCCAGTACTCTTGCCTGGAAAATCCCATGGACAGAGGAGCCTGCTGGCTACAGTCCACGGGGTCACAAAGAGTCAGATATGACACTTTACTTTTACTTTACTTGTGTGGTTTGGGTCTTCTAATCCTTATTTTTTATTTACTTGCCCTGTCATGAGCTGAAAATGAACTAATTCACCATTCTCCACTTATTAATACTAAAGGCTTCTACCACCCTTTGTAGTTCCTGTAATTTTTGATGAGGAAGATGTGATTTTATACATGTCTATAATTTTGTATCTTCATTGTCAATTATACACTTCATCACCATGTGTCCTTTCTCTTAGGTTTTCGCTACCATACACCTGGAACAGTGAGGTTGTAAACACTGCCTCCGTTTTGTTTCTCTGACAATGTCATTTTTTCATGATTATAGATATAAGTATTTAAAGCTGTAAATGTTCTTCTCGGCACTCCTTGAATGGCATTATTTCCACGTGTATCATTGATATATCATACTTTTTGCCCATCAGGTGTTCTGAATCACTTCAAGGTGTATCTTTTTTTATATAGCATATACTTGGATTTTCCTTACAATCCAGTTCGAGTCTTTTTCTTTAAGTGTATCATTAAAGACCATTACATTAAAGACCATTTACATTTACAGACATGACAGCTGTTGGGTCTTGCTTTTTTCATCATATTTTACATGACACGTGGTCTTTCCACTGATGTTTTAAAATAACTTCCTATATATGACTGTTTCCTTTGTTTACGTATGTGCTATGATCATTCAAAAAAAATTTTATACTCTCTTACCTTTCAACAGCTACCTTATTTACAAATCTGAGCTTGAGAAGTCTAAGTGTGGTCTTCTTTGTGTTTAATCTTGCTTTAAATTGTTATAATTCTTGAATTTCTGAGTCTCTTTTTCATAGAATTTGAAAATTTTTAAGCTAATTCTTATTTCTGTCCCATGCGTGCTCTTAAAAACTGTTTATTCTCTCTCGGATGAAAAGCTCTATATTTATCTACTAGATTAAGTTTGTTAATATTGTAATTCAAATCTGTATCTTTGTTTCTTCAGCTTTTTATCTATCCACTTAAAATCTCCAACTAAAACTGTTGATCTCTTTCTAGTCGATTGTAGTCACTTGCTTTATATATTTTGATGCTATATGGGCAGCAACATACATATCCATGATCATAATACCATTTGTTACTAATAATATATGACACTCTTTGCCCCTTACAGCATATGATCTTGTAACTGTTTTGCTAATGTTAAAATTACCACCATGGCTTTTGTTCAATCTGTTGACATGTATTTTTTCCATCTTTTTACTTGTCGGTCTTTAATATACTTTGGCTTTACATATGTCTTTTGTGGATATTACTACATCTTTGAAAACCAAACCTGGCAGGGCATTTCAATGTCTCTGGAGAATCTAGGTGAAGGAACTAGGTGGTAAGACCTTCAAGGAAGCTGTAATACAGTTAGAGGTAGACGTAACTCCAGGTGGAGGGCCTTGCAGGAGGAGCTCATCATGGACTTCTTAATTTGTTCCAGTCCAAAGAAGGTGATGCCTTGGGAGTTGGGCCTAACCCCAGAAAGCTCACTGTGCTCTCTGAAAGAGTGGCTGTGATCCATGTAGCTAGCTGTGCTTTGTTCCAATCAGAAAAGGAACAGTCACAGGCTGGAGAGGTTTCCTTCCTGGGAGGGTTCAAAGACAGACAGCCTTCTATACAATGGGGAAGTGAGCAAAGGAAGCATAGACCCTTAACCATGGCATCACTGAGTGCCCAAGTTCCCTCTGGTCTACCTTCCTGAAGTTATTACTCAACAGCTCAGGAGATTAAAAGCTTTTTGAAAAGACTGGCTCCTTTCCACAGACCTGGCAGCTGGGGAGATAATCGGATGACCCAGCTGGAATACACTGAAGTCAGAAACATTTGCCTTGTAGAGTAATGAGCAAATACTCAGAACAACAGAGGATAGCCTGGCTACTGCAAGACACAAAGAGGCCTAACAGAGTGTGAGGCAGGACACAGGTTCACAACTGTGCCTCCCTGGTCTTTGAAGCATGGAGCAGGTGGGACAGGACTTCAGAGTATGCGCTAGCGCCTACGCAACCTAGTACAGATATTCCAGAAGGATCGGAGGAAGCTACTCATCTATTTCCTTGATCCAAAGATTCTATATCTCGTTTTTAATGTTTAAGCAAGTCTGTGGCAAATACTGTAGAGAACATAGAATTAAACTTGGTTCCTAAAAAAAAGTATTCAAAGTAAAGCAGATAGGGACTTCCCTGGAAGTCCTAAGGTTGTGACTCTGCCTTCCAGTGCCAGCGGGGCTGGGGGCAGGGGGGCGGCGGTGGTAGGGTTCGATCCCTGGTCGGGGAGCTGAGACCCCACAGACCTCACAGCCAAAATGTCCAAAACACAAAAAACAGAAGCAATATTGTAACAAATTCGATACAGACTTTCAAAATGGTCCGCATCAAAAAAATCTAAAAAAAAAGAAGCAAAACAAACATCTTCAGGTGACTAAGCATTGGGGGCATTTTTAATATGCAGCTATAAAAGATAAACATATTCATGCACACACACAAACACATACATCCACACACGTGTATGTGATGGCAGACTTCCAAAATGAAATCTAAGAGCCATAATTTCAAGAGATATCCTTCTTTCTCTGCCTCTAGCAAGTAAATAATGATGTTAAGATCCTTTCGGGGAAAGGACGACAACAACCATCTCTTTCACCGTCCTAAACAACCCTGAAGCAGGTGTTAAAAACCATCTCCATCTTACAGATGAGTCTCGCCTCCTGTTTCCTTCCTGATGGCTCATGAAGGATGCAGGAGGGAAGACGGCATGTGCCGCTCTATCTTTGAACCAACCGAGCAGGAATTAAAGACTTTAGAACCAGCAGATACACAGACACATC
>NW_011494928.1:3541765-3545818 GCF_000754665.1 Bison bison bison
GACACATCTTGGTACAACTTTCTTAAAACACATCCAGTAACACCTTTCAAACCAACGACAGTGGTCTTTGGGGGTTTATTTTGGCTGCACCATGTGGCATGTGGGATCTTAGTTCCCCGAAAAGGGACCAAATCCAAGGCCCTGCACTGGAAGCAAGGAATCTTAACCACTGGGCCACCAGGGGAGTCCCTAACAATGGCCTCTATTCCTGTTTCTAACCTGATTCCTCCTTTGGAATTTGCTCTTCGAGAAACCTTAGGCTCAGAAATGAGGATTCCGAAAACCAAGAGCCCCAGATCCTGCTGAAGAACCACAGCACGACTTTCTGTGAAACTCCTAATAAACCATTCAACTTGGCTTCGAAGCTGTTGAATAACTGGGCATATTTAAGAAGCTGTGTCTCAAATCATTACCCAGTGCCTCCACAGGAGAGTACCGTTTACCCTGAGAACTGTTCAGTTCCACCCAGCAAGTCCCGAGTAAATTGGCGTTTCATTCCTGCCAGGACAGGGCTCACATCAAAGCTGTGTTCACTTCAAGAAGTCCATTCTCAGCCCACTTTCACCAAGCCCACCTGGTAAGTGCCTCCACTGAGAACCCAGGACCAGTCCACCAGGCCTCCGGACGGACAGTAAAGAAGGAAGCAGTGGGTGAACGGAAGAGCCAGAAGTACCTGGAGGCTCTGTTGCCAGGGTGACATGCGGTGCCCGGGAGGCCGGCCTCCAGGCATGCCCTGGGGTTTGAGCACACTGACAAGAAGGAAGGAAAGGGCTGTTTACTGAGCATCTACTGTCTGAGGCCCAGTGTCATGCCCCTTTCCGTTCCCATGCATCCCCTCAAAACCCTCTGCATCAGTAGTAACATGACCCTGCCTGATGCAGTGGGCAGCTGCAGCTCACGTCATGGACGACTGAGGTAACCTGGTAGCAAGTGGGTAGGGGAGGACTCAGTCCTTGCTTCTGAAGCCTCACACTCTTCTCACATCACCCCCGAATGTCCTAAGCACGAGCACTAAGACGCTTTCACGAGGAGCCTGTGGAACAGGTTTTCTCTTCCACCACCATGAGGGTGAGAGATTGAGCAGGTATCAGACACTCAGTGGATAAAGCTGCATCACAACAGCCTGTTGGTCCAAATATGGCATTAAGACTGTCCACACGTTTGGGGCAGGAAAGCTTTAGGCTGGGAGAGTGGAGAGGACGAAATTGGTGTTTATTAATAGGTAATAGATCTTCACAGGGCTCCCCAGGTGATGCAGTAGTAAAGAATCCGCCTGCCAATGTGAGAGACACAAAAGATGTGGGTTCAGTCCTTGGATCGGGAAGATGCCCTGGAGGAGGAAACGGCAACCCACTCCAGTATTCTTACCTGGAGAATCCCATGGACAGAGGAGCCTGGTGGGCTACAGTCCATGGGGTTGCAGAGTTGAACACAACTGAGCAACTAAGCACACGTGCACACACACACACACACACACACACACACTAGATCTTCACAATGAAGAGGATAGACTTTGGAGCCATATTGCCTGGACTTTATGTGGACCATTTTTGTCTTTATTGAGTTTGTCACAATATTGCTTCTGTTTTATGTTTTGTTTTTTGGGCCCCAAGGAGTGTGTGAGCTTACTTTCCCAACCAGGGATCAAACCAGCACCTCAGTTTCCTCATCTGTGAAATCAATCACTAACAGTGCCTACCTACTAGGGCTGTATGAGAAATCAGTGAATACATAGAAAATAACATGTGCACACATATGTGACCCGCATTACACATATACATGTCAAATGCTGTCAATTACTACAAGTAACTACTGGGTCCCAGGCGTTAAGACTTGGTATCACAAATACACTATTTCAGTTGATTCCTCCCTCAGCAATCCTATGAGGCTAGATAAGCTCCACTTTTACAGGAGGAAGTGGACTCAGAGGGGTTCTGGTGGCAAAGCCAACATAAAGACCCTGGCTGGCTCTAAACCCTTGTTTCCTCCAGAGGCCCCTTGCCAGAGAGTGCCTGGACTGCCTCTTACAGATGGGAAGACCGAGCTCCAGGGGTTGGGACGTCCCCAGCTCTGAGCAGCAGGCAAGGACCCAGCACAGCCTGGCTTCCTTCGGGAGCAGACGGGCTGCCCTCCATGGGCTTTGTAGGACCACTCTGGGTGGGCGTGGAGCCTGGCAGGCCCTGGCCTGAGGCCGCCATGGGGAAGGCCCTGCCCCTGACTCCTGCCCCAGTGAGTGTCCTGGGGGCGACTGCCTCCAGGGGTCCCCAGACCAACAAGCTCCGAGGCTCCCTTAACAACCAGAAAAGGGGAGGAAAAGGGAAACCTAAGAGGAACTTGATGCCAGCAGCCTCTGCACTTGATAAAGACTTCAGCAACTCTTTTTCCAGGGCCATGGCACAGGTCTCCCTCTGAGGCACACAGAGCTTCAGCTGGAGCCCTTCCTTCCAGCAGCTGCTTCGTCTTCTGAGAGACTCGCTCCAAGAGGCTGCATGTCGCCAGAACACGCCTTCACAGTCAGGGAGCGAGTCACGCAGCCCGCGAGATTAAACAAGTGCTTCTTTCCCCACAAACCTCCCCCAGTCAGCAGTGATCATGGAACAGACACCCTTGGAACAGCTGCCACGCATCTGACTTTAGAAAGGGGCCTGCTGCATCCAGCAGGCAGGGTGGCAGACGATGCCCGTGGAATACAATGAAGCAGCCCTTCCAGCCTGCACCCAAAACTCAACTGGACTGTGCCTGCCGGTCCTTCTGAAGGACAGAACAAAGCCTGAGCTGGACCTCCACGTCCAGGTCTGTGGTGCTCTTTGCTCACGGGTGTCTAAAGCGCTTGTGGACAACTCTTAGTTCACTGTAAAGACCGATTAATGCCTCCTTTCTGGCCCTCTTGAGATTCTCTCAGTCTTAAAATGAGCCAGTCAAATAGCATGATTTTATTGAAAGTGATTCACAGTGGGGAATGAAGGGCAAGGTGGACAAAGCCCAGGGGACTGGAGGCCAGAGAGACGCTGCCTAGCCAGGAGGAGGACCCCCACAGACAGACAACACCTTCTTGTGGTCCCCGAAGAGCAAAGACCACCTCCTGGCAAAACAAGACAAACGTCCAGTTTAAGGCTATTATCTCCTTTATTCAAAAAATAAATATTTCACTTTTGAGTCGACATATATTTCAAATCACATGAAGCACAGAGGATTACAGTCCCTTCGGAAATCGTGAACACGTGTAGGAAAGAATCATGTTCAAAGCGACAGAGATGGGGTAAGAAGCACTGATCCCAACTGATCCGTGACCCAGAGATTCCTCCTCTCACCAGGTGAAGCTGTCGACATATTGATTAGAGGAGAGAAACACACACCACATACCACACACACACACACACACACACACACACACGGCTTTGAAGTCTGAAAGGCACATGAAGTGGACCGTAAGGTGTATGGCACATTCAGTGATAAAACGCTCCCTATTCCCTTCCCGAGAAAAGTGGAGAAACTTTAATCAAGTCACAGACCAGAGAAGACAGGGGGCCCCTGCACAGAGCCCGGGAACCCCTGCGCACGGAAGCCACTCGTCTGCGCCCTCACTCGGTGCTGGCGGGGCGCGTGGCCACGTACACGAACACCACGATGAGCAGCACCACCACGGCCAGCGTGGGCAGCACCACCGTGGTGATCTGCCGCCGCGCCTCCTGCATGGCCTGCTTCCGCTCCTTCTTGTCCCGGGACGTCTCCTTCTTGGGCTTCCCCTTGAGCTGCCGCATCTTCCTGGGCTGCTAGGAGGGCGCGTCTGGAGCCGGTTCCGACGGGAGGGCCACACCCCTCAGGTCAAGGCGCCGGATCTCCTGAGAGAGAACCACGGTCAAGAACCAACGGAGGCAAAGGGAAAAGGAGTCCAGAGTGAAAGGCAAACGCTAAACCAGGAGGAGGATCTGCAAGTCGAGGCCCAGGGGGAAGGACAGAAGAGGCCTGGCCATGCCTCCGGGCAGTGGGCAGTGGGGACAGGCCAGGGATTTCCTGGGCAGTGAGACAGGGCTTCTCAGCCCCATGGCGGCC
>NW_011494928.1:3545931-3554807 GCF_000754665.1 Bison bison bison
GGCCGGCCGGGCCGGGCACAGATGGACACCAGTGCTTTCGTGGTATGAAGAGAGCGCTGACTGCCACCTCCACTCAGCGGGTGCGGGGCACCCTTCTCCCGCCCAACGCTCCACGTACTTACCTCATTCTAAACCCACCATCTCCCCAGCCAAGCCCAGCGCCGGACCGCCCACGGCTTCCCCCACCAGGGCCGCCTCAATGGGGCTGCAGAGAGCCCGGGCACCGCTGCCTCTGGCTCTCCGTGGGTTCCCTCACCCGCCCACCCACACCTCCTACGTGCCAGGCTCTGGCTTGCGGGGCTGAGGAAGGTGTGGCACCCTCAGCCTGTGCGCACAGAGAGCATGCGCCAGGGGTGCACCCTGGGCTGCAGGTGGAGTGGAGAGCTGGCACAGACAGACACAACGGGAGACCGGCTGAGCCCAGGGCCCCGCCGCCCACTCATCCAACGTCTGTAAAGTCTGCGCTGCGAGGAGGCGCTCCGAGGGTGCAGCGGTGCTGCCGGGCGCCAGGGAAGGAGGGAAACCAGGGCGTAACTCCGTGCAAGTCCCATCCCGAGTTTAAAGCAACAGAAACAGGCTGTGGCCGGCTTAAATGGAGAAGTTTAGGCCGTGGCCTTGGGCACCGCACGGGATCAAGGAAACAGTATGACAAGGGGCTTCCCTGGCGGCTCAGTGGTAAAGAACCCGCCTGCAATGCAGGAGACAGGGATTCGATCCCTGGGTCAGGAAGATCCCCTGGAGGAGGAAATGGCAGCCCACTCCAGTATTCTTGTCTGGGAAGTCCCATGGACTGAGGAGCCTGGCGGGCTGCAGTCCGTGGGATTGCAGAATCGGACACGACTGAGCACTCCGGAGCCAGCGGCCATCCCGGGAGCCCACTGACACCTCGGGTCTCAAGGCGGCCTCAGGCTGGAGCGCAGCCTGGCCACCGCCTGGAGCCGGGCGGGGTGGGGGGTGAGGCAGACCAGACAGGCCGCTGTCACTGCTCCGGAGGACCCCCCCAGGGCCCAGCTTTCCTGTGTCACCACATGTGCATGACCAGACAGCCGGAAGCCCAGTACACCCGCAGCCCAGCCATCCAACCTCCACAAGCCAGGCGAATGTTCTCTGATCACAGTGAAGGAGCGGAGGGTGAGTACAAAAGAGACAAACGCCCACCGAAACCTCCCAGGCCCTGGTAGGAGTCAGGCCCTTTCAGAGGCAGAGGAGCAGCGGGCACCAGTACTCCTCTAACAGAGGCTTTTGCACCACAGTGCCGTGTTCTCAGTTTTCACCCAGGGCAGCCGGGGTCCTGTCACCATCCTGGTGAGGAAGATGACATCTACACCTAAAGGAATGTGTGAAGTGGCAGGACATGGAATGTGAGTTCCCAGCTGGGAAAGGACACCTTTCTTAAGAAAGGAATAATGGCTATTTTCCAAAGCCTGATGGAAATCACACGTTTGCCTAAATGGGGCTGCCCAGAACATTTACTGTTTGCTGTTGGCTCTCATCATGTCATCCGGCTACAGTAACATCAGCCCTCTTGCACTTTGAGAAACTCTGCCTGACCATGGATAATACAAAAGATACTGGGGTCTGGGACAAGAGGAGTGGTAAGAGACTAGGAGCCCTCTACCAACAGGCCACTACTTTTTAGGACCTGACAGGTGTAGGAGCCCCTGGCTTTACAAACTCTCCTTTTACAAACCCTCCTTTTCAAATCTTTCAGAGAACTGTCAGGCTAACCTGGGTTCAAACTCAGGACAGATCACTTGCTGGCTGAATGGTTTGGGGCTTCACAAAGCCTCAGTGTCAGAAGTTCCCCAAGGCTTAAAAAAGCCTCATTCCTGGGGACAGTGCAGGTCTGGCCAGGACTTAGAGGACAAACACAGACTCAGTGGTGGCCTCTCTGCCATGGGCCTGAAACACAGCCCCGAGCGCTCCTTCGGCCGAAGAGGGGGCGGTGGGGAGGGAGGGGAAACGCCTCTGAGCTGACATCCGAGGGGAGGAGGAAGAGTCCAGTGGGACAAAGCCTGGGGAAGGGCGGCAGGCAGAGCGAGTGGACAGAGCCCAAAGGGTGACAGGAGGGGACGTGGAGATGGCACCAAGGCCAGGCCACCCAGGGGCTGCTGGACCACGGCTAGGGGTCAGGCTTCACTCTCAGAGCAGCATGAGGGCTGCACACGGGGAGGCGCAGGCTTTCCAAAGCTCTTCAGGCTGGTCCGTGGAGACTTGGGTATAGGGGGATGAAGAGGAAGGTGCTTAGCGCTGGCCAGGGAGGGACAAGGGTGGCTCAGACATGGTGGGGACAACCAGTAGTGATAAAGACGAGGGTAAAAGTGAAAGTTGCTCAGAAGGGTCCAGCTCTTTGCAACCCCATGGACTGTAGCCCCCAGGCTCCACTGTCCATGGAATTCTCCAGGCAAAAATACTGGAGTGGGTATCCATTCCCTTCTTCAGGGGATCTTCCCGACCCAGGGATCAAACCTGGGTCTCCTGCATTGCAGGCAGGTTCTTTACCATCTGAGCCACCAAGGAAGACACGTTTGATACAACGAACAGGACCTAATGACAGACATGACACGAGAGGGAAAGAGAGTCATGGGGAAGACCTCGGGTTTGGAGCTTGAGCATCTGCTCAAGGGTAGATGCTGATCACCCTCGTTGAGGTAAAGGGGAATCACGGGAAATGGGGCTAGATTTGAGAAAGGCCATCAGTGCTCTGCTTGCACCTATCCACACATGAGGAGGCTCGTCAGATATCAGCATGAAGACACTCAGGAACTGGGGAGGACATGAGTCTAGAGTCTGGTCTGGGCTGACGGTCTGTATTGGAAGTCACCAGCGATTGAGGACATGAGTCAGCAAGGACAAGGCAGATGCAGAAGAGGGCCTGGCCCAAGCATCTGACAAGAGAGCACAGGGAATGTGTGCATGTGTGCGTGTGTATGTGTCTGTGTGTGTGTGTGTGCGCGCGTGTGTGTGTGTCTGTGTGTGTGTCTGTGGGAGTGGGGAGTTTGGGGGGCAGGGGAGCCTGTGGATAAGAGGCAAGTGAAGAAAAGACTGTGGAGCCCTGGGGACCAAGAGTCGAGAAGAGCATGCTGTAAAGCAGGAGCCTCTGGACCTGGTGACTCGGGAAGCTGCCGCGAGGAACTTCATTTAGGGGGCGGGAGGGGAGCGCCCAGGCTGTGGCTATTACAGGAGAGGTCACACACTGTCCCTGAGCAGACAGAAGCTGTGCCCGACTGTAAATGACACATTGCCTCCTTCATCGAGAAAGTTTCACCGTAAAAAAAATGTCAGCTGAACTAAAGTGTTTGCAGTGCACAGCTGATCAACACCCCATCACAAACTCCTCAGTCCTGTGAGGACTTGTGACCAGAGACTCACACCCCAGCACTGTGCCTGCTCCTTGGACAGACAGCTGGTCTGAAGCTCCACAGGAAGCCCCTGGGGGGCCCAGAGAGAAACGGGAGGATGTATGAGGGTTCCCACAGAAGGGAGAAAACCTCAAGGCTGGAGAAAAGGAGGGGTATCTTCAGAAGGCTGAGAGCATAGAAGGACAGCTCCGCCTTTGAGAGAAGCAAAGGCAGGAGTTGGGATCCAGTGGGAGGCAAGACAAAGATGACAGGTTCAGGAGGGGGCAGGTCTGAACGGCCTGGCGGGGATGAGAGGCTTTCCCCTTCTCAGGAGCTGGGAGGCAGGGGAGAGGGAAGAGGAGGCAGGGGAGAGGGACAAGTCAAGCCGAGAAGGGAAACACCAGCCGGCACGGCCAACCCCCCTGCGTCCTCTGTGTCCATGCCCAGCCCCCGGCAGGCTGAGGACCAGCTCACCCACTCTGGCCACAGCCACCTGGACGGGGGCGGGGGGCGGGGGGGCAGCCAGCCAGTCCTGGGCTGGCTCCTCCAGGCCTGCCAGAACCTTTGAAATGTGTGGCTCTGCCTGGAAAGGAAGTTGGGCCAATCCGCCTCTATTTCAGAAGTCTAAACTAAGAAACCTGAATGGACACTGAAGCTGGAAAACCCTGCAGGGGCAGGCGCTGGGGAAGCAACCTGAGGCCATGCGCAGCAGCAGACGGCGGAGGAGGCCACGCTGCAGACATGAGCTGGGGCGCGGGGGCTCCTGAGAGCTGGGGAGCGGGTCCGCTGCTGTCTCTCCAGCACAGCCTGCAAGGGCCTGCTCGTCACAGGCTCCCGAGCCAACCTGTGTACACACGCTTCTGAATCCTAGCATAGACATCTCTTTGAACTTGGGTTATTTCCAGTGGGTCACTGTGGCCTCTAATGAAGGAGCCCTGGCTAAAACGATTGCTCCAGTTTTACAAACGAGGAGACCAAAATGAGGGAGTGGCGGAGTCCTAAGTCAAACCCACAGCGGTCTGACCCTGAAGCCCGACTCCTCACATCCTCTGGTGCCTTCCGCATGGACCTTCCCAGCCCTTTACCCGCTTTGCGGCCACATCACTGCTCACCAGCCTCCATCAGAGAGAAAGTAGAAGCAGCAGCTCAGGAGGTACAGTCTGGCTCTTTCCCAGCAAGCAGCCCAGGCCGGATCGAGGCCACTAGCTGAGTTCTAGCTTTAGAGCCCAACTGTGACTGCTCCCCTCTGGCCACCCCGCTGTCTCAAGTTCCCCTACCAAGGAAATGGAAGACTTCACAAACACTGGAGTTCCACTGATGCCCCTCCCCCGCCAACAGGCCCATAGCAACTGGTCAGCACTGGAACATTCCAACTGGTCCCCAGTGTGTGGATAGAAAGGAGGAGAGTAGAGAAGAGGAGGAAACACATCCTTTAGTTTTGACTCATTTTATGATTTTTTGCTAAGCTTTCCAGTCTTTTTGCTATATTTTTGTTCAGTCACTAAGACTGAAGTTGTGTCTAAGTTGTGTCTGACTCTGCGACCCCATGGACTTCAGCACAGCAGGCCTCCCTGTCCTTCACCATCTCCCAGAGCTTGCTCAAACTTATATCCATTGAGTCAGTGATATCATCCAACCATCTCACCCGCTTCTCCTCCTGCCCTCAATCTTTCCCAGCATCAGGGTCTTTTCCAATGAGTCAGCTCTTTGCATCAGGTGGTCAAAGTATTGGAGCTTCAGGATCAGTCCTTCCAATGAATATTCAGGGTTGATTTCCTTTAGGATTGACTGGTTTGATCTTGCTGTCCAAGGGACTCTCAAGAGTCAAAAGCATCAATTCTTTGACTTCAGCCTCCTTTACAGTCCAACTTTCACATCCATACATGACTACCAGAAAAACCATAGCCATAGTGTGCATGTGTGTGTGTACACATGTGTGCATACACATGCTTATTAAAATCTTTATGTATATTTCTTCCAACTTAGAGATCATAATGTGCATAACAGCCTTAGAATTTATGAGGGAAACAGTCAGGACCAGAAGTTAGAACGTGGGTTTGATAGCAGGTTTGAGCCTCAGCTGTGCCCTGTCTAGTTAAACAACCCTGGGCAATGTATTTAATCTCTCTTGGGCTTTCCTCTGTAAAATGGGACAAGAAAACCTGTTTTGTGGAGTTACTGAAAAAAAAAGACAAAGACGGAAGTATTGATTAACAGGCCAAACTGGATGCTCGATAAACTAGTACAGAGTAACTCAGTCTCCAGGGACGTTTGTGCAGTGCAGATGCAGGTGAGGAGGGAGACACCAGGGAATTCTGCCCCTTTTTTGGTTTTGAATCATGCAATGAACCTGCATGACAGAATCCCCCAGTTTTTCTCTCTTCCCTGCTGAAAACCACCAGACACCAATCTGCTGTTGGGCATGTTTTCCCAGAGGTTTAATGGGAGAAGTAGGCTGGCATGGCAACTGAGGGAAGGTTCAGAATCACGGAGACCGTGCCCAGCTCCCGTATCCCAGACAGGCTAGACCTGCACTGCCCAGTATGGCAGCTAGAGTCACATGCAAGCTAGCTACGAGCCCTGAGACATGGTGCAGTTCAAACTGAGCTGTACTGTAGTTTGAAATATTTGAAATACACACCAGAGATTGAAGACTCAGTACTAAAAGAAAGAATGTAAAATGTCTCATTAATATCTTCTATATTAATTACAAGAAATGATAGATTTTGGAGATACTAGGTCCAATACAGTATATTATTAAAGTTATTTCACCTGTTTTCTTCTTAGTGTCTTAATGTGGGCTACTCGAAAATGTCAGATTCCATGAGTGGCTCACATGGCACTTTAACTGAACAGTCCTGTACCTGCCCCATGCAAATAAGCACCAGGTTCAGCCCCTGAGAAGTTCCCACATCCAGGCTTAACTCACAATGGCGAGGACTTTAGACCCCTCACAGTCCAGCCCCAGTGGATCTCTCCAGCCTCCTCACACCTCACGTGACCCACAGCTACCAACACACCTGAGCACACACCCCACACACTCCATGGTCACGCCCACGCCGGAGCTCTGTCACGTGCCCTCCCCCTGCGTAATTCTCATGCTCTTCCCCGTGCACTGGCATCCTCTCGGTGACTCATCCATGGTCACACCCTATGCCCAGCCTTCAGCACTCCCTCCTTGGCACCAGCTCAGCACTCAGTGTATGCCTTTATTGCAGCACTGACCCAGTGGCCACAACCTAAGCAGCTGGGCCTCTGATGCTCCCACAGGACCATGCACTTCCCCTAGGCTGGCAGGATGCCTCTCACATAACAGGTGCTCAAACAAGCATCTCTGGATTGAACATCAAAGGTGGAAGAGTTTAATACAAGCAGTCATCTTACATACTAACCACAGAGTTATAGCAGAAAATGCTTCAGTAGAGGAGAAAAAGTTATAGCAGAAAATAACCAAGCAGCTAGCTGCCACTTAGAAATGCTCATCTCATTCTCAACACAAGGCTGGTATCGTCACTCCCATTTTATATGAAGAAACTGAGATTCAGAAAGTATGGTGATTTGCCCACATTAAAGACTAACCAACACGGTCTCAATCTCAGTGTAAATCCCATAATGTGTGTGTGTGTGTGTGTGTGTGTGTGTGTGTTCAGTCACTAAGTTATGACTCTTTGTGATCCCACAGACTGCAGCACATGCCAGGCTTTCCTGTCCTTCACCATCTCCCAGAGTTTGCTCAAACTCATGTCCATTGAGTCGGTGATGTCATCCAGCCATCTTACCCTCTTCTCCTCCTGCCCTCAATGGTTCCCAGCATCAGGGTCTTTTCCAGTGAGTCAGCTCTTTCCATCAGGTGGCCAAAGTATTGAACCTTCAGCTTCGGGATCTGTCCTTGCAATCAATATTCAGGGTTGATTTCCTTTAGGAGTGACCGGTTTGATCTCCTTGAAGTCCAAGGGACTCTAAAGAATCTTCTCTAGCACCACAATTCGAAAAGCATCATCACTAAACAGTGAATTAAAGAATGGACTGAGGATTTGAACTTGGACTTAATTCCAAGTCCATGCATCCTCTTTGCATGACCCCACAGTGCCTCTCAGTCACCCCACAATTAAGACCGTCACCTATCACATCCTGAAGACTCACTTCCTGTTGGACTACTGCACTAAATCCCTCTGCATGTATGTATGCTCCGTTGCTAAGTTGTGTCTGACTCTTTGAGACCCCATGGACTGTAGTCTGCTAGTATCCTCTGTCCATGGGATTCTCCAGGCAAGAACACTGGAGTGGGCTGCCATTTCCTTCTCCAGGGGATCTTCCTGACCCAGGGATCGAACCTGGGTCTCCTGCATTGCAGTCGGATACTTTACCACTGAGCCACCTGGGAGGCCCCACTAAATCCCTCTACAAATACACAAACCTATATCCCACTTTGCAGACAAGGGAACTGAGGTTCAGAAAAGAGCCAGGTCAGAGTGCATCTGGGATTCTGCCCCACCTCTGCCTGCTCCAGTCCCACAGCTGCCTCCAGGCAGCCAGGCCATCCGTTAGAAGCACATGGAGTGATGGGGCACAGGGTCAAGGGTCCACACGGCCTCCTGCCTGTCAGCCCCCAAGGGAGGCTGTGCAGAGTGGGCAGGGTGAGCGGGAGCCAGGCCTTCCATGGCCTGCCTCACTTGGCAGTGGGTAAAGCCTGTTCCCGACCTGCCCCGAGTCCTGGAGGGTATCCTGCACACCCCCCGCAGGCTGGGCTGCTGTCCTGGGTTTAAAGACACACTGCCTGCTGCTTGGACTCACCATGGGTTAGGCGGCCGGAAAGGCCCCCGGGATGTCCCCAGCCGTTTGAGGGGCGCCTGCTAGGAGCAGCATGTCCGGGTGACCATGTGGAGGGGCTGTGGGCTGCAGCCCTCTTCCCCACACCAGACGGGAGTACAGAAACCAGGATGGGGGGCAGCCCCGGGGAGACCACTCCCGGGGTGATGGCCAGAGACTGCCGTCCACCTCCGTGCTGTCCACCGGTTCAAAGCCCCTGGACCTCCTGTCTCCAGAAAAGGCAGTGAGCGTGAGGTGCTCATGGAGAAAATGCTGCAGGCTTTTCCAAATCAGGAAAGCAAACAAAAGAAGATCCCCTGGAGAACGAAAATGGCAACCCACTCCAGTACTCTTGCCTGGAGAATCCCATGGAGGGAGGAGCCTGGTAGGCTACAGTTCATGGGGTCACAAAGAGTTGGACAGGACTGAGCAACTTCATTTTCACTTTCAAACAGCACAGAAGAGGGGGTGGGCTTCCCTGGTGGCTCGGTGGTAAAGAATCCCTCTGCAATGCAGGAGACGCCAGGTCGATCCCTGGGTCAGGGAGACCCCCTGGAGAAGGAAATGACAGCCCACTCCACTAATTCTTGCCTGGAGAATCCCATGGACCGATGAGCCAAGAGTCAGACACAACTGAGCGACTAACCCACCACCACCAAAAAGGTTGTGTGTGCAGGGGGCGCGGGACCTCACCAGCTCTTCTGGCTGCATCATCCGAACGTGCAG
>NW_011494928.1:3554918-3568117 GCF_000754665.1 Bison bison bison
GCTCCCAGCCACGAACCCAGGGAAGCCGCCCTGAGTGCAGGGAAACGTAAGCGGCTCATCGGGGGAGCCTGCTTCACTTTCAATCCTCAGATTTAGCCACAAGGGGCCAGTGATGATCCCGCTCCTGCCTGCCGGCTAAAAGGGGCAGGGGGCCGGCTGGTCTCCCGGAAAACAGGCTGGGAGTCCTGACACCCGCCTGCATGTGCGGCTGACATGGGTGTCTCCAGAGGGTGCAGACACAAACGCACAAGACAGCCCCCCAGGCTGCAGCAACCCGCTGCCCACGGCCTCGGGCCAGGAGCTCGACGGCCCGCGGGAGGAGCAGACAGATAGACAGACACTGACAGACGCCAACCCGCGCCCACGCTTCTCTCATCAAGGCTAGAAAAAGAAGAAAATAGGAAATTGGGTGGGGTAAAATAGGTAATAGCGGGGTCAGCGACTCCTAAATAAAAGTCCAGAACACTAAAAGAACCTTGGGGTGGGTTGCTGAATAACACAGACGTGAAAAGCTAGGGCTCTCAATAAGCGGGATGAGGAGCCTTCCTGCCAAGTGCTTTCTGTGCAGAACCTGTCTCCTGGCGCGGCAACTCTGAATCTTATCTACTACTGCCCATTTTAACAAGAAAGAGGAGTGTACATAGCAACTTCAGGTCTGGGTTTTAACTCCCACCCTGGCACTTGTAGGGTCTGGGCAAGGAGCCTTTAATCTCTTACACCTTCAATGACTGTATCTAAAACAGGGATAAAAATTCCTAGCATTCAAATATTTTTTGAGCATCTATGTCAGGAGACATGGTAGGTAGTTTACAGGAACATGGGAGATGGACAACCCACGAATGAATAGACTATGTGTCAGATGATGCTACATGCTTTAGAGAAAATAAAAATGAGGGAAACAGAGGCCGCAAATTTAGAGAAATCAATCAAGGAAGCTTCCTGAGAAAGTGACACTGGACCAGAGACTCCAGGAGGCGAGAAAGTGACTGAAGCAAGACTGGAGTCACTGGTTGGCTCTGCCTGTGTTGAGAAGAGCAACGCTGGGCTGCTGGCTGTGGGGGGCCAGGGCCGAGGCCAGGAAAGCGGTGCAGATGCCAGTGAATCACTCAGGAGGGACGTGGTGGCTTGGCCCCTGGAGGGGCAGGTGTGCTGAAGAGCAGCTGGGCACTGAGTGCTTTCTGAAGGGAGTGCCAACACAACTCGCCAGCAGACTGGAAATGGAGTGTGAAACAACACAACGACTCAAGGTTCTGTGGCCCAAGCAAGTACAGGAATGGAGGCACCTCACAGGGGCAGGGGAAAGACGGCGGGTAGTCATGAGGCAGGCAAAGTGACGGATGCCCAGCCGCTGATGGATTTCATCACTGAACCGCGACGGCCCACTGCCCTCCTTCGAAGACAAGTCAGAGTTAAATTTACAGTGATCAGCAACTTCAAGCACAGCAATTTGTTTTAACTGCTTGACCTGAAGCAAACTCAACCACAGAAAGGGCAAAGGAGACAACTAAGCAGAAGCAAAGGAATGTGAAAGTCCTGTAAGAGGGTCTGAAACAGTAACTTTTGAAATGGTTAAGATGCCCGGAAAGAAATACAGTTAACAGCAGCACACACCACACAAATTAAAACCAAAGTTTTACGGTTGATATTGGACACGACTTAGCGACTGAACACCAATGCAACCTTATTATGGTCAGCATGCTCTGATATTTCATATTTTGTTTCATTAGGGAAAATGCCACTTCAATCCATAGAAAATGACTTGCAGTCAAAAAAAACACTGAATGGAGACCAGGAAGGGCTGGTAAATGTTTCAATCTCATTCCCAGAAGAAGTCACAGAAACAGCCTGACAGCCTTTTTCACCTTGATGAATAACAGGTCTTATGAGAATGAAATGGAAGAAACACATGTGAAGTTACAGGCTCTTCCAGGTATTGTCATTCCTTAAGTGGCAATTCTTGATTCAAACCTGCAGGTTCCCTGAACCTCATCTGCTATTCAACTAGGTACTCTTAGATACTAGGTACTGAAAGTAAGCACCACTGATTTATCACTTTGGTAATGAGAGCTCAACTCTGTGACAGGTGAAAACTAAGACAAGGTTGCAGGAAAATTCCCAAAGATAATCGTACCAGCCAATTACATGCACTGCACTGCATGTCTATTTTTTTAAGGCAGTGTTTCTCTAACTTTTCCATCTCAAACATGGCAGAGAGGGGTGGAGAATCATTCCTGGAGGCAAAGCCAATGCAAGACTAAAATTGTCATTGTCTCCTCTTTTATTTGAAAATGTCAAGCAATTATATATGATATTAGCCCTTGCTGTTCACTTGGGATGTGCGTGGCACTGTGCTAAGGGGGCTCTCAGTGTCCCAGGCTCTCATCTTACAGGCAAGGAAGGTTTCATTTCTTTTTTTAATTTGGCTGTGCTGGGTTTTAGTTGTGGCACACGGGTTCTTTGATCTTTGATGTGGCATGCAAAATAGTTAGCTGCAGCATGTGAACTTAGCTGTAGCATATGAACTCTTAGTTGGGACGTGTAGGATCTAATTTCTGGAGAACCTGGGTCATTGGGAACCTGAGCACTGGGAGCTCAGAGTCATATCCACTGGACCACCAGGGATGTCCTGAGAAATGAGGTCTTGAAAGTCAACGTAACTCGCCCAGGACCATGAAGCAAGGAAGTGTGGGACAGATTCAAATGCACCCAGTCTAGCTTCAGAACCCCGCTGTAACCACTAAGCTATTTGAATTCCCCTCCAGCAAACAGCCATATCTGTTTTCAGTTCAGTTCAGTTGCTTAGTCATGTCTGACTCTTTGCAACCCCATGGACCGCAGCAGGCCAGACTTCCCTGTCCATCACAAACTCCGGAAGTGTGCTCAAACTCATGTCCATTGAGTCGGTGATGTCATCCAACCATCTCATCCTCTGTCATCCCCTTCTCCTCCCACCTTCAATCTTTCCCAGCATCAGGGTCTTTTCCAAGAAGTCCATTCTTCTCATCAGGTGGCCAAAGTACTGGAGCTTCAGCTTCAGCATCAGCCCTTCCAATGAATATTCTGGACTGATTTCCTTTAGGATGGACTGGTTGGATCTCCTTGCAGTCCAAGGGACTCTCAAGACTCTTCTCCAACACCACAGATCAAGAGCATCAATTTTTCGGCACTCAGCTTTCTTTGTAGTCCAAATCTCACATCCATACATGACCACTGGAAAAACGATAGCTTTGACTGGACTGACCTTTGTCTGCAAGGTGATGTCTCTGCTTTTTAATATGTTGTCTAGTTTGGTCATAGCTTTTCTTCCAAGGAGCAAGCGTCTTTTAATTTCATGGCTGCAGTCACCATCTACAGTGATTTTTGAGCCCCCCAAAATAAAGTCTGTCACTGTTTCCGTTGTTTCCCCATCTATTTGCCATAAAGTGATGGGACCGAATGCCATGATCTTAGTTTTCTGAATGCTGAGTTTTAAGCCAACTTTTCCACTCTCCTCTTTTACTTTCATCAAGAGGCTCTTTAGTTCTTCTTCGTTTTCTGCCATAAGGGTGGTGTCATCTGCATATCTGAGGTTATTGATATTTCTCCCAGTAATCTTGATTCCAGCTTATGCTTCATCCAGCCCAGTATTTCGCATGATGTACTCTGTGTATAAGTTAAATAAGCAGGATGACAATAAACAGCCTTGACATACTCCTTTCCCGATTTGGAACCAGTCTGTTGCATGTCCAGTTCTAAGTGTTGCTTCTTGACCTACATACAGATTTCTCAGGAGGCAGGTTAAGGTGGTCTGGTATTCCAATCTCTTCAAGAATTTTCCACAGTTTGTTGTGATCCACACAGTCAAAGGCTTAGGCATAGTAAACAAAGCAGATGTTTTTTCTGGAACTCTCTTGCTTTTTCTATGATCCAATGGATGTTGGCAATTTGACCTCTGATTCCTCTGCCTTTTCTAAATCCAGCTTGAACATCTGGAAGTTCATGGTTCACATACCCCTGGCTTAGAGGATTTTGAGCATTACTTTACTAGCATGTGAGATGAGTGCAATTGTGTGTGTGTATGTGTGTATGTAGTTTGAACATTCTTTGGCATTGCCTTTCTTTGGGACTGGAATGAAAACTGACCTGTAACAGTACTGTGGCCACTGCTGAGTTTTCCAAATTTGCTGGCATGGATTTGAAGTAAGTCAACCGGAATTCCATCACTGCCACTAGCTTTGTTTGTAGTGATGCTTCGGCCCACTTGACTTCACATTCCAGGATGTCTGGCTCTAGGTGAGTGATCACACCATCATGATTATCTGGGTCCTGAAGATCTTGTTTGTACAGTTCTGCTGTGTATTCTTGCCACCTCTTCTTAATAGCTTCTGTTAGGTCCATACCATTTCTGTCCTTTATTGTGCCAATCTTTGCATGAAATGTTCCCTTGGTATCTCTAATTTTCTTGAAGAGATCTCTAGTCTTTCCCATTCTATTATTTTCCTCTATTTCTTTGCACTGATCACTGAGGAAGGCTTTCTTATCTCTCCTTGCTATTCTTTGGAACTCTACATTCAGATGGGTATATCTTTCCTTTTCTCCTTTGCTTTTCTCTTCTCTTCATTTCACAGCTATTTGTAAGGCCTCCTCAGTCAATCATTTTGCCTTTTTGCATTTCTTTCTCTTGGGGATGGTCTTGATCCCTGTCTCATGTACAATGTCACGAACCTCCATCCATAGTTCTTCAGGCACTCTATCAGATCTAATCACTTGAATCTATTTGTCACTTCCACTGTATAATCGTAAGGGATTTGATTTAGGTCATAGCTGAAAGGTCTAGTGGTTTTCCCTACTTTCTTCAATTTCAGTCTGAATTTGGCAATAAGGAGTTCATATTCTGAGCCACAGTCAGCTCCTGGTCTTGTTTTGCTGACTGTGTAGAGCTTCTCCATCTTTAGCTGCAAAGAATATAATTAGTCTGATTTCAGTGTTAACCATCTGGTGATGTCCGTGTGTAGGGTCTTCTCTTGTGTTGTTGGAAGAGGGTGTTTGCTATGACCAGTACGTTCTCTTGGCAGAACTCTGTTAGCCTTTGCCCTGCTTCATTCTGTACTCCAAGGCCAAATTTGCTTGTTACTCCAGGTATCTCTTGACTTCCTACTTTTGCATTCCAGTCCGCTATAATGAAAAGGACATCTTTTTTGCGTGTTAGTTCTAGAAGGTCTTGTAGGTCTTCATAGAACTGTTCAGCTTCAGCTTCTTCAGCATTTACATAGACTTGGATTACTGTAATATTGAATGGTTTGCCTTGGAAATGAACAGAGACCATTCTCTTGTTTTTGAGATTGCATCCAAGTACTGCATTTTGAACTCTTTTGTTGACTATGAGGGCAACTCCATTTCTTCTAAGGGATTCTTGCCCACAGTAATAGATATAGTAGTCATCTGAGTTAAATTCACCCATTCCAGTCCATCTTAGTTCACTGATTCCTAAAATGTCGATGTTCACTCGTCATCTCCTGTTTGACCACTTCCAATTTACCTTGATTCATGGACCTAACATTCCAGGTTCCTATGCAATATTGCTCTTTACAGCATCAGACTTTACTTCCATCACCAGTCACATCCACAACTGGGTGATGTTGTTGCTTTGGCTCCGTCTCTTCATTCTTTCTGGCGTTATTGCTCCACTCTTCTCCAGTAACTTATTGAGCACCTACCAACCTGGGGAGCTCATCCTTCAATGTCATACCTTTTTGCCTTTTCATACTGTTCATGGGGTTCACAAGACAGGAGTACTGAAGTGGTTTGCCATTCCCTTCTCCAGTGGACCACATTTTGTCAGAACTCTCCATCATGACCTGTCTGTCTTGGGTGGCCCTACAAGGCATGGCTCATGGTTTCATTGAATTAGACAAGGCTGTGGTCCATGTGATCAGTTTGATTAGTTTTCTGTGATTGTGGTTTTCATTCTTCCTGCCCTCTGATGAATAAGGATAAGAGGCTTATGGAAACTTCCTGATGGGAGAGACTGATGGGGAAACTGGGTCTTCTTCTGATGGGTGGAGCCATGCTCAGTTAATCTTTAATCCAATTTTCTGTTGATGGGCAGGGCTGTGTTCCCTCCCTGTTGTTTGACCTGAGGCCAACTATGGTGGAGAAAATGAAGATAATGACCTCCTTCAAAAGGTCCTGTATATGCACTGCTGCACTCATTGTCCCTGACCCTGCACCAGGCCACTGCCGACCGCACCTCCACCAGAGACTCCTGGACACTCACAGGCAAGTCTGGCTCAGTCTCTTGTGGGGTCACTGCTCCCTTCTCCTGGGTCCTGGTGCACACAAGGTATTGTTTGTGCCCGCCAAGAGTTTGTTTCCCCAGTCCTGTGTAAGTTCTGGTGGCTCTATGGTGGGGTTAATGGTGACCTCCTCCAAGAGGGCTTATGTCACAGGCTGTACGACCCAGGTCTGCTGCACACAGAGCCCCTGTGGCAGTCCACTGCTGACCCGTACCTCCACAAGAGACACTCAAACACAGTTCTGGCTCAGTCTCTGTCGAGTCTCTGGGTCCTGGTGCACACAAGGTTTTGTTTGTGCCCTCCAAGAGTCTGTTTCCCCAGTCCTGTGCAATATTCTTTAAATGTTGTTTCCCTCAAACCTTTGGGTAAAACAGGACCCACACTCACCCCAAGGCCCTGCCCACATGATGGGCAGCACCTTGGGCATGTGGAACCCCAAGTCTGCCAGAATGCCTCTGGCTTCCTCACACTCTGTAGCCAGGCGCGGGCTACCAGCCCTTCTCTCCTAGACATGGGACACCGTCCTCATGTTCTCTTAGGCATGAGCTTCATTGACAACCAATGTATCACCAGCACTAGTTGTTTGGGGCATCTTTAAAAGGAAAAATTCATCTCTATGCTAAATCACAGCAAGTTAATTGCAGCACCTGGCTGATGGCAGACATACTGAGAGAGAGTGAGGTATTGACTGAAATATCAGATGCAAAGAACAGTTGCAACCACATGCACCCAAGACTGCATGCCTGAGCCGTTCTCTCTTTTTTTTTTTTTTTGCCCTTCTCAAACTCAGTCACTGGGGCTGACCCCACAGACGGCAAGCCTCAGAAAGAGATGGGCAAGCTCTCTAGACCACTCATCTTTTCAACAGACACTCGCTGGGCACCTAAGTGCTGGGGAGTAGCCAATGACACATAGAGTCACTCACTCACCAGTTCCTTCCATCAAGCACTTAGCAGGCACCTACTGCATGCCAGGCCCTGCTCGTCTACACATACAGACAGATGAACTGACCAGTCCATCTCGACAGTCACTGATTCACCTGGATGCATGAGGCACTGTCCTGGCAGTGAAGATGGAATCACGAACAACACAAAGTTCCAGCTCTGATGGAACACACATTCCAGGAAAGGCAGACAGACGAGAAACAAATCAATACACAGCATGTCGAGGAGTGAAGTGCTGTGAAGAAAGACAAAGCAGCAGAAGGTGACAGCAGACGGCACACCGTAACACTAACAGCGTTACAGGGGCCTGTATCTGATTAGACAGCAGAGGCCTCAAGGAGAGGCGGGAGTGAGACTTGAGCAGAACCCGGGCAGGAGGGCCTGAACAGACGGCACCTTTGCAGCACCACAATGTGGGCCCACGGGCGCCTGATGGCCGGTGAGCGAGAGGAGGAGTAGAGAAGGCCAGAAGATCACACCAAAGCGGACACTACAGGCCCACAGTGAGGTCTCCAAGCCTGTTGTCTGTACTTCCCTGCAGGCCCTGACCACTGACAAAGTCCAAATATCCTGCAAAAGGCATCAGTAAACCAGGATGCTGTGTAGAATCTACCCAGTGGCAACACTGCCCAGTCCCCCGGGTGGCATCCAGCACCCCTGACGTGGTGACAGAAAGAGCCCACATGCTCTCATGCTCACAGCTTCTCATCTCGGCCAGCTTTATTCACACACAGATAAGAAAGCCTGTCTGAGCCCCTTAGTCAAAATCAGGTGTCCTTTTGCCTACGTCTACACCTTTAAAATAGCCCTTCTTTGCTCCACTCTTTTTCCTTTTTAAAGAGTTCATCACTTTTGTCCACCTCCCCTACCAGAAGAAGTTCAGTAAGCATTTAGAGAATGGTCTAAACCTGTTCCTCTTACTAATGTCACCCAAGGCAGAAGTTTGGGGAGTTTTTGGATGCCTTCCCTTCCCCCAATTCCTTGTATCAAATTATCCCCCAAGACCTATGTTAGGGAAATTAAAATGGAGGAAGTCTTGTTCAGGCTTCAAAGCAGGAGAGCAGGCCTCTGACCTGCCTGGACACTGCCCAGATTCCCTGCCTGCTTGCAAACACAGCAAGTCAGGCAACACTTCAGATAAGAAAGGGAGTGGGTCTTGGAACTTTTGAGTCTCTGGAGGTCTGGCCAGTCCCCCAGGGTCTAACGAAATCCTATGACTCACAAACGGAAATGATCATTGTAAAATGGTTACAGTGTAAAGCCAGAGCTGAGTTTTTGCATGCAAACTGATGATGACATCAGTTTGAAGCCTGTGATTTACAAGCAGGAGCCCACAAAACTGCAATTTGAAATGTCACCCACGGGATGACACACCACCTAGGAACCCTTTCCCAATTGCTGACCCCAGATTGCTGTTAATGAAGGCCTTTCCAGCACTGCTGAAGTCTGGATATAGGTGGGCCCAATTTGGTGATGTTTATGCTGCTATTTCTATTGTTTCTATTTCTTTTCTTTTAAGGGATGCGTATTGGAATTAGGTCAAATAATCCTCTACAAAAACTGAAATTGTTTATGTATGTAACGAGTGGTTTCTTTTGTTAATGAATCCTTTGAACCTAAAAGGAAAGTAAAACTTTTGGCAAAACAGACCTACTAATCCCTTTTCCTAAACATCTCTCAACACATTCTCCTGCTCCATCCCCACTACCAGTAGGTCAGGCCCTTGTCTGGTTCATGCAGATTTTTGCAACAGCCTAACCTGTGTTTCCCTGCCTTGCCTTGCTACTTTCTCAAGCCCTAAGTAGTACAAACATTACTAAATTTCTCTAAAATCACTGCCCATGGATGGGTGTGGACCCCCTCCACACACTTTCCCCTTCTGAGCAAAACATATGCAGTAGTAGTTGTGAAGAATTACTACAGAAGCAAATGCAGGAGATGTACACATTTAAGGTATGGATGACTCATTCCCTGGTGGCTCAGACAGTCAAGACTCTGCCTGCAAGGCACATCACCCAGTTTGATCCCTTGGTCAGGAAGATGTCCTGGAGAAGGGAATGGCTATCCACTCTAGTATTCTTGCCTAGAGAATTCCATGGACAGAGGAGCCTGGCAGGCAACAGGGCATGGAATTGCAAAAAGTCGGACATGGCTGAGCAACCAACTAACACTTTCACTTTTTCACACGGATGACTCGTTTAAGTCGCATGCATGTGTTAAAGTCTATGGCATCACCGACTCAATGGGCATGAGTCTGAGTAAACTCCAGGAGTTGGTGATGGACAGGGAGGCCTGGCGTGCTGCAGTCCATGGGGTCACAAAGAGTCGGACATGACTGAGCGACTTAACCGAACTGAACTGTTGGAAACTGATAAGCCAAAACACATTCCTGGTGTAAACGGGCACCACTTCACACTTTAAGGTAAACAATCAACCAACTAATAATGAGAAAGCCAAGCTATCAGTGATTGATAATTAAACATCTAGATTTCTACCAATTAAAAAATGTCACAAATTCAAGATGCTGGCAATAGTACACTCTTATTACAGTGTTGTTTGCAAAAATCCATGGGAAATTCTACAGCCTGTGTAAGTTCATGCTCTATGGGAACCTGTAACGCATGACTGCTCACATGGTGAGGAACTAAACTCCAAGTGAAGGACGAGACAGACTCATCCAGAAACTCCAGCAGGTAGGACAGTCATCCCTCAGGACCTGCAGGGGGTTGGTTCCAGAACCCCCGTCTTCAATGTGCACCCAAGTCCCTGGTATAAAATGGCATAGTATTTGCATGTAAACTATGGCACAGCCTCCCATATACTTTAAATCATCTTTAGATTCCTTGTAATACCTAACATAATGTAAATGATATGTAATTAGTTGTTGTATGTGACAAATTCAACTTTTGCTTTTTGGAACTTTCTGGAATTTTTTTTTCTCAAATATTTTTGATCCAAGGCTGATTAGAGTTACCAACAGAGAACCTAAGGACACAGAGGTCAGACTGCAACTTAACACCAATCACATTTCGGTAGCTTTTAAAGACATCCTTGTGATCACAAGTAGATAGCCTGCAGTCATACCTTCAACTTGGAAGTCTGTGGAATTCTGAGACCCACACCCTTAGGAACCGCTGAAAGAAACTGCATGTCTGAATCAGATCACTGCCATTCAGGAGAAGCCTTTTAAGTAAAGACCCAGACTATAGAACCCCTACTGTAAAATCAAGCCTCCAGGATCTCCCTTGTGTAAAGCCCCATGGGGACATTCTGTAGAATGACCTAACCCTTGCCCACCTTTCAGCCCCCAGCCCAGTCCATGCCTCTAACCACCGTGGATATTCATCCTCCTTGAGCCCTCTGGGCATGCCACCCCCTTGCTGACCTCCCAGGCCTCCACTCATGCAGTTATCTGAAATACCCTCATACACCTCTTTTCTCCCAGCCACCCTTCCAGTTGGCAAATTCCTCCTTCAAGACCCAGCTCAAGGGTCACACACTCCTGAAAGCATTTCATGACTCCCCAATCCCTGAGGTGAGTGGGGGGCTCATCTCTGTGCTCCCATGACATCTGGGGACAAACTGTACCCCAGCGATCACCACGCTGCACTAAGAGCCCTCGTCTGCTATTCCCATTATGTTATAATCTTTGCTTGCAGCTCATCACAGTATTCATCCAACTGGTACTAGAAAAAATTCCAAACTCAGGGTCACAGAAAAGTTGTCCTAATTTGAGGCCAAAGTGCACCACAAATAAAGCTGGAATTTCAGTAATTCCCATTACCTTGATTGAAAGGCTCAAGGAGAATGGAGAGTGTCAATGGACTCAGGCAGAACCCACTTTTCAGGTGGCTACACACACACACACACACACACACAAGCAAAGTTCAAAGGTGAAAGGGAAGAAAGCAAGGAGGCATCATAATAGGAGAAATGTGTATAAAAAGAAAAGCTGTGCACTGGTATTTTGTCTGTCTCTTTTTTTCCCTTGTAGAAAGTCAGTCTTTTCTTCTACTGGCCTGGAACCAAGTTTCATTCATGATTTCCTGAGCTAAAACGTTGTGTACATTTTTATGTGAAAATATTTGGGGGAGGAGCACTTGGAGAATAGCACCATATTAGGTTTTAGAATTTTTGTTAACTACATATTGATTATTTACTTATCAAGGCTTCAAATGAAATAGTGGTCCACCTCTGTGTTCTAAGCGTTGATAGGGCTGATATGCTGGGGTTTGAGGAACAAAGCACTCACCGTCTCCCAGAACTCTGTATCCACCCTAAGTGTACCTTAGCCAGCCAGCAGGTATTTTATTGCACTAGGAAAAGCAGAGTCACTTCGATCTGCTCAGGAAGTCAAAAGTGAAAGGGCAAAGCATCTCACGAGCTACTTTAATGCAACGCGAACAATGCTGTGGCCTCTCCAGCCAGGCCCAGGGCCCAGACTTCGCAGTCCCCTCCACGGGCCCTGCTAGGTGCCTGGGCTCCATCCCAGTGTGGGATGAGGTCACTGAAGCTTTGAGAAAGAAGTGAATGATGAGACAAGCATTGCTAAAGATCCCCTGGCTCCAACATGGTGAGCAAAATGGTAGAAAAGTAGAAGCAGGGCAACCAGTTCAAGGGCCTTTGCAGTGACCCAGGCAAACAACGACGTCACCAACCTGGGAAACACACGAAGAAAGGTAGCAGATGAATTCAAGACCTGCTTCGGAAGCACCACTCGGACTCGGCAATTTGGAGGAAGAGAAAAGTAAGGGATAACAGATGACTCCCCAGTTCCTGGACTGAGAAAGTGAGCTAACAGTTGTGCTCTTTAATGAGATGGGGGGAAGGGAAGGCTGGAAAGGGGCTGTGGCAGAAGGGGACCAAGAGTTAAAATTGGGACCACTTAAGCTGGAGGGGCCCATGAGACAGCCGAGTTCACTAACTCCTATCAAAGGTATACGCAGAGGAGAGAACAAGATGGTGAGGAGTAGGTGACGTGGAGTACATCTCTCTCCATGGATGCATCAGGAACACACCTTCTGACACAGAAGTGCGTGCAGAACACCAGCTGAGAGTGGACAGGAGGACCTGACCAGCGGAAAGAATATGTAGACCCACGCAAAACTCAGTAGGACGAAGGAACCAGGGGAAAAACAGGAGTGTTAGTAGGACTGGACCTGCCCTCGGCAGGTGGAGGAACTGAAGCAGGGGTCAATCCCCACATCGGGGCAACTGTCTGAGTCAGAGGAGAAACATTTAAGGCTGAGAGTGAAACAGCTGACCTGTGGCAGCCCTAAGTGGAATGAGAATCAGACAGTCCTTGCCACAGGCATGCACACCCTGGACAAGGAGGCAGGTCCCCTAGAAGGTGCAGCAGCTGGGAGCTGGAGTTTAGGGATCGTGGAGCAATCCCAGGGAGAGGGCTGCTGTTGACTGCGGACAGACAGATCAGGGCATGTGAGGGAGGAAATCGTGGTGGGAAATGCAGGTGGAGGAAAGCCAGGCACCATGGAAGCAAGGTGGTACTGCTGAGTACGCATAGGGACTGGAGCCATCACCATGGCCTCTCTCCCCACACACCAGCATCTGTAGGAGAACAATAGAGAGGCTGGCCCATCAAACGCCTGATACACTGAACTACAGGGTAGGATCCCTCTCAGGGTGCCCCTTTAAATGACTGATGCACTGATCCTCAGAGTAGGACCCCAGGCAGGGGGCCCCTCTATGTGTCTGATGCACTAAACAACAGAAAAGGACCCCAGTCAAGGAAGCCCTCTAAGTGCTTGAATGGCTGCGGCTATGGATAAAGAGATATAAGAGGCTGGGAAAAAGACTCTGATAGGGCCATAACTCCTGCAGCAGAGGCAATCCATGTCCCTGCACACTTGGCACCACCAGAGTCCCCACAAGCCAAGCAGCTGCACCACCTTCATGCTCAACCCTCACTGGGGCAGAGCTGCCAGAGGCAAAAGAAGTCTTTCGTATATGCGTGCAGGGT
>NW_011494928.1:3568217-3568737 GCF_000754665.1 Bison bison bison
TTAGTTTTGTTTTTATCACTTTATTTCCCACATGGCACCTTGCTTCAGTTTTGTTTTCCAGTTTGTGCTTTAGTTAGTTTTGTTCTTAACTCATAAATATAATTTTTTATTTTATTTGTTCACCAGGTCAATCTATTGTACTTTATTTTTGATAGACTGTTTTGATTTGTTGATGGGTGTCTATGTATATGTGTATATTCCATTATTTTAATTATTGTTCCCTGATTTTGTAACTGCCATTTCCCCAGGGTTCATCTTTGGTTTCTTGTTTTAGGGTATTTGTTTTAATCTCACTTAATGCCATAACAAACCACTTGTAGAATCTTTGTTCCTGACCAGAGATCAAGCCCTGAGCCTTTGAGTGGGAGCACTGACTCCAAGATCCTAGATTACCAGAGAGCTAACCCTAGGTGTATCAAATAGTGAGAACCCACACAAAGGAAACCACTGTAATACAAGACCTGGCATCACCCACCCACCAGTAGCACCCTGTGCAGGACGCCTCATCTAAACAACAAAC
>NW_011494928.1:3568837-3576210 GCF_000754665.1 Bison bison bison
CTGATAGGGCCATAACTCCTGCAGCAGAGGCAGTCCGTGTCCCTGCACACTTGATGCCACCAGAGTCCCCACAAGCCAAGCAGCTGCACCACCTTCATGCTCAACCCTCACTGGGGCAGAGCTGCCAGAGGCAAAAGAAGTCTTTCGTATATGCGTGCAGGGTCACATCAGTCATGTCCAATGCTTTGCAGCCCTGTGGACTGTGGCCTGCCAGGCTTCTCTGTCAGGGGGTTCTCCAGGCAAGAACACTGGAGCGTACTGTCCGATACTGGTCACCATACCCTTCTAGAGCACTGTATTTCCTGCTGCCCTAGCCGCCAACCCCCCTGAGTACCTGGTGCTGCCACAACCCCTCTCTGTGTCTATGGAATACATAAAGGCCATTGAGAGCTCCCACAAAAGAAAACGCACAAGTTCTGATAGCTGTGGACACTGGAGGCAAGAACACACAGGAGTAGGGCCAGATTAGACTCTGAGCTGCCCACACAGCAGGTCCAGAGATCAGCAGAGTGCTGGAGGACATCACAGGGAGGTGAGGTGGGCTGTGACTCCCAGCGAGGGAAAGAACTCTGACAGCAGTGACTCAAGAAAAACATTTATTATTCTTATGTTTTGACTTGTTCTATAGATTATTTTGGATTTTTTTCCTTTTTTTTCCCTCCTCTGCTGTAGTTGTCAATTTTATTGGCACTATGAAATCTAATTAAGCTTTTGAGCTTTTTTTTCCTAAGTCACATTTTTTATCTTTGGTATAAACCTCTGCCTTTACATTGGGCTTTTGTGGTTCTGTGGAGTTATCCTTTTTTTTTTTTTTCAATATTCTTCCTTTTTTCCCACTTTTGTTAATTTTTAATTTTTTAAACCTATTTTATTTTTTCTACATTTATTCCTTTGTTTGCTTTTCCTAATGTTCTTTACCCCTTGGAGTTAATCTTTAATGTATATAAATCTTATTTATCTACCTCTGTTTAACTTTGCATATCTATTCTTTTTTTCTTTTCTTTCTTTCCTTTCCTCTCAACAAATTTGTTAGTTTTGTTTTTATCACTTTATTTCCCACATGGCACCTTGCTTCAGTTTTGTTTTCCAGTTTGTGCTTTAGTTAGTTAGTTATTGACTTATATAGTCAATAAATACAACAGAAGAAAAAAGATCTACAAAATCAATCCCAAACAATTAAGAAAATGGCAAGAGAAAAAAAAATATATATATATATCAATAATTACTTTAAATGTAAATGGATTAAATGCTCCAACCAAAAGACACAGACTGGCTGAAGGGATACAAAAACAAGACCCATATATACGCTGTCTACAAGAAACCCACTTCAGACCTCAAGACACATATAGACTGTAAGTGAGAGGATGGAAAAATATATTCCATGCAAATAGGAAGTAAAAGAAAGCTTGAGTAGCAATCCTCATATCAGAAAAAATAGACCTTAAAATAAAGAATATTACAAAAAATAAGGAAGGACACTCATAATGATCAAGGGATAAATCCAAGAGGAAGACATAACAATTGTAAATATCTATGCACCCAAAAAAGGAGCACCTCAGTACATAAGTCAAACACTAACAGACATAAAAGGAGAAATTGACAGTAACACAAAAAAAGTAGGAGACATTAGTAGGAGACACCGTGAGACCCCGCTCACACCAATGGACAGATCATTGAAACAGAAAATTAATACGGAAACACAAGTCTTAAATGATACATTAGATGAGGTGGATCTCACTGATATCTTTAGGACATTCCATCAAAATGCAGAATACACCTTCTTCTCAAGTGCACATGGATAATAGTGCACAAGTGCACTGTTCTTCAGGATAGACCACATCTTGGATCACAAATCAAACCTCAGTGAATTGAAGAAAACTGAAATTGTATCAGGCATCTTCTCCAACCACAATGCTATGAGACTAGATGTAAACTACAAGAAAAAACCTGTAAGATACAGAAACACATGGCGATTAAACAACACGTTCCTAAATAACTAACAGGTTACTGAAGAAATCAAAAGGGAAATTAAAAAATTTCTAGAAACAAATGACAATGAAAACATGACAACTCAAAAACTATGGGATGCAGCAAAAGCAGTTCAAAGAGGGAAGTTTATAGCAAATCAATCCTACCTCAAGAAACAAGAAAAACATCAAATAGACAACCTAACTTTACACCTAAAACAACTGGAAAAAGAACAAAAAAAAAAAACCCAAAATTAGTAGAAGGAAAGAAATCATAAAGATCCAAGCAGAAATTAATTAAAAAGAAATGAAAGAAATACTAAAGATTAATAAATAAACAAAATTGACAAGCCTTTAGCCAGACTCATCAAGAAAAAAAGAAGAATCAATTCAACAAAATTAGAAATGAAAAGGAGAAGTTACAACAGACAATGCCAAAATAAAAAGGATTATAATAGACTATTATGAATGACTATATGGCAATAAATAGATAACCTGGAAGAAATGGACAGATTCTTAGAAAAGTTCAATCTTCTAAGACTGAACCAGGAAGAAATAGAAATCATGAACAACCCAATTACAAGCACTGAAATTGAAGCTGTGATCAAAAATCTCCCCGAAAACAAAAGCCCACGACCAAATGGCTTCACAAGAGAATTCTATCAAACATTTAGAGAAGAGCTAATGCCTATCCTTCTAAAACTCTTTCAAAAAATTGCAGAGGAAGAACACTTCCAAATTCATTCTACAAGGCCACCATCAGCCTGACACCAAAATGAGACAGAGACAACACAAAAAAAGAAAACTACGGGCCAATATCACTGATAAACATAGATGCAAAAATCCTCAACAAAATTTTAGCAAACAGAATTCAGCAACACATCAAAAAGCTGATACACCATGATCAAGTTGGGTTTATTCCAGGGATGCAAGGATTCTTCAATATATGGAAATCAATCAATGTGATATACCATATTAACAAATTGAAAGATAAAAACTATATGATCATCTCAATAGATGCAGAAAAAGCCTTTGACAAAATTCAGCACCCATTTATGATTAAAACTCTTCAAAAAATGGGCATAGAAGGAACCTACCTCAACATAGTAAAGGTCATATTTAATAAGCCTACAGCAAACATTATTCTCAATGGTGAAAAACTGAAAGCATTACCCCTAAGATCAGGAACAAGACAAGGGTGTCCACTTTCACCACTGTGATTCAACATAGTTCTGGAATTCCTAGCTAAAGCAATCAGAGAAGAAAAAGAAATAAAAGGAATCCAGATCAGAAAAGAAGTAAAGCTCTCACTGTTTGCAGATCACATATACTGTACACAGAAAACCCTAAAGATACTATCAAAAAATTAGTAGAACTAATCAGTAAATTTAGTAAAGTTGCAGGATACAAAATCAATACACGGAAATAACTTCCATTTCTGTATATAACAATGAAAAATCAGTAAGAGAAATTAAGGAATCAATCCCATTCACCATTGCAACAAAAAAAATTAAATATATAGGAACAAACTTACCTAAGGAGACAAAAGAACTGTACCCAGAAAATTATAAGACACTAATGAAAGAAATCAAAGATGACATAAACAAATGGAGAGATATTCCATGTTCCTGGGTAGAAAGAAACAATATTTTGAAAATGATTATACTACCAGACACAATCTACAGATTCAGTGCGATCCCTATGAAATTACCAAGCGCATTTTTCACAGAACTAGAACAAAAAATTTTACAATTCATATGGAAACACAAAAGACCCCAAATAGCCAAAGCCATCTTGAGAAAGAAGAATGGAGCTGGAGAAATCAACCTTCCTGACTTCAGATTATAGTACAAAGCTATAGTCATCAAGACAGTACGGTACTGGCACAAAAAGAGAAACAGAGACCAATGAATAAGACAGAAAGCCCAGAAATAACCCCATGCACCTATGGGCACCTTATGTTTGATAAAGGAGGCAAGAATATGCAATGGGGCAAAGACAGCCTCTTCAATAAATGGTGCTGGGAAAACTGGACAGCTGC
The DNA here is from genome assembly GCF_000754665.1 of Bison bison bison. Taxonomy (NCBI): domain Eukaryota; kingdom Metazoa; phylum Chordata; class Mammalia; order Artiodactyla; family Bovidae; genus Bison; species Bison bison. The sequence continues at coordinate 3,572,846 of NW_011494928.1, forward strand.
ATGTAAAAGAATGAAATTAGAACACTTCATAACATCATACACAAAGATAAACTCAAAATGGATTAAAGACCTAAATGTAAGACCAGAAACTAAAACTCTTAGAGGAAAACATAGGCAGGGCACTCAATGACATAAATCAAAGCAACATCCTCTATGACCCACATCCTAGAGTAGCAGAAATAAAAATAAAAGTAAACAAGTGGGACCTGATTAAACTTAAAAGCTTTTGCACAGCAAAGGACACTATAGGCAAGGCGAAAAGACAACTTTCAGAATGGGAGAAAATAACAGCAAATGAAACAACTGACAAAGGACTAATCTCCAAAATATGCAAGCAGTTCATACGCCTCCATACCAGAAAAACAAACAGTCAAAAAATGGGTAAAAGACCTAAACAGACATTTCTCCAAAGATGACATACAGATGGCTAACAGATACATGAAAAGATGTTCAATATCACTCATTATTAGAAAAATGCAAATCAAAACTACAATGAGATATCACCTCATACCACACAACAAACGTACATCTAGTCAAAGCTATGGTTTTTCCAGTGGCCATGTATGGATATGAGAGCCGGACTATAAAGAAAGCTGAGCACCAAAGAAATGATGCTTTTGAACTGTGGTGTTGGAGAAGACTCTTGAGAGTCCCTTGGACTGCAAGGCAATCAAACCAGTCAATCGTAAAGGAAATCAGACCTGCCTATTCACTGGAAGGACTGATGTTGAAGCTGAAACTCCAATACTTTGGCCATCTGATGCGTAGAACTAACTCATTTGAAAAGACCCTGATGCTGGGAAAGATTGAAGGCAGGAGAAGGGGACGACAGAGGATAAGATGGTTGGATGGCATCACCAACACAATGGACATGAGTTTGAGCAAACTCCAGGGGTTGGTGATGGACAGGGAGGCCTGGTGTGCTGCAGTCCGTGGGGTTGCAAAGAGTCAGACACGACTGAGTGACTGAACTGAACTGATCACCTCACACCGGTCAGAGTGACCATCAGCAAAAAGTGTGCTGCTGCTGCTGCTGCTAAGTCGCATCAGTCGTGTCCAACTCTGTGCAACCCCATAGATGGCAGCCCACCAGGTTCCTCTGTCCCTGGGATTCTCCAGGCAAGAACACTGGAGTGGGTTTGCATGAAAGTGAAAGTGAAGTCTCAGTCGTGTCCAACTCTTAATGACCCCATGGACTACAGCTTACCAGGCTCCTCCGTCCACGGGATTTTCCAGGTAAGAGTACTGGAATGGGTTGCCAGTGCCTTCTCCTCAAAAAGTCTACAAACAATAAATGCTGGAGAGGGTGTGGCGGAAAGGGAACATTCCTGCATTGTTGGTGGGAATGTAAATTAATATAGCCACTATGGAAGACAGTATGGAAATTCCTTAAAAATCTAGGAGCAAAACCACCATATGACCCAGCAATCCCAATCCTAGGCATATACCCTGAGGAAACCAAAATTGAAAAAGACACATGTATCCCACTGTTCACTGCAGCACTGTTTATAATAGCTAGAGCATGGAAGCAACCTAGATGTCCACTGACAGATGAATGCATAAAGAGGCTGTGGTACATATACACGATAGAATATTACTCAGCCATGAAAAGGAATGCATTTGAGTCCATTCTGGTGAGGTGGATGAACCTAGAACCTATTATACAGAGTGAAGTGAGTCAGAAAGAAAAGAAAGAAATATCATAACACATATATACGGAATCTAGAAAAATGGTACTGAAGAATTTATCTGCAGGGCAGGAAAGGAGAAACAGACATAGAGAATAGATTTATGCACATGGGGAGAGGGTGAGATACATGGAAAGAGTAACATGGAAACTTCCATTACCATATGTAAAATACATAGCCAATGGGAATTTGCTGTGTGTCTCAGGGAACTCAAACAAGGGCTCTGTATCAACCTAGAGGGGTGGGATGGGGAGGGATTGGGAGTTTCAAAAGGGAGGGGATATATGTATACCTACGGTTGAGGTTTGACAGAAAACAGCAAAATTCTGTAAAGCAATTATCCTTCAATTTAAAAATAAATAATGTTTTTTAAAAAAGATACAAAAAGAGTGTGAAGCACAGAGGATGGAGTAATGGAAGCCTGGGGCAGATTTCACAAATGATCATTCGTGCCCTTCTCTCAGGGTGCTCATATGTCCACCTCTGTGCCAGCTCAAGGTGGGGTGCACCTCACGGGGAGCTCATGTGGCCAAACAGCCAGGACACGTGCAAGCTGCTTCTAAGATGACCTTCAGTAAAGCAGACGGCAGCTTTGTGGCTAAGAAAACAGTCCTGTTAACGATAAAATGGGCTTTGCATCACAGCACAATGTTAAGTAGAGCGTGTGTGTGTGTGTGTGTGTGTGCGTGCTAAGTCACTTCAGTCCTGTCCAACTCTTTGTGACCCCATGGACTGTAGCCCACCAGGCTCCTCTGTCCGTGGGATTCTCCAAGCAAGAATACTGGAGTGGGTTGCCATGCCCTCTTCCAGGGGATTTTCCTGACACAGGGATCAAACCCAGGTCTCCCACATTGCAGGCAAATTCTTTACCATCTGAGCCTCCAGGGAAGCCCGAAGTGAAGTATACAGCCTGGTATTTTTTTCAATTACAGTCATCGTAACAGGTGTGCTGATTTCCTGACACTGACATTTTCAAGGCGTCCAGGCAGAAGGGTCTCAGCATCTCGCTCACCCTGTGTCCTGACAGTTACATCACTGGGGATACTGCCCTGTTTGGGGGATTCCAAATAGAACCTGCCCAGGGAAACATCAATCGAAGGTGGTACAGCTGCAGAAGAAGGTCTCACAAGAAAAAGCCCAGAGTAGATGGCCTGTTTTAGGGAAACAATGACTCTGTATTTGGCCTGTTTTAGGGAAACAGTGACTCTGAGTTCACATCCTGCTCTGGAGTTAATATGCCTTCTTTGGGACCAGCACCTGGTTTCCTATCAGGATAGATCTATTTTTCCAGTTTTGCCACCAAAGGACAAATCAAAAGGCCATTCGACATTCTGTTTTCCAATTAAAAGTTGAGCCATTTCTTAAAAAAAAAAAAAAAAAAAACACATTTAACTAAATAATCACACACGGCAATAAAGCACTGTGCTCTGCCTCCTTGATGCATGGCCACATTTGTAGTTATTTAGAGGGGAGGCAGGAAGATCATTAGAGACAGCCAGATTAGGCTGCCCCAATCCCTGTTAGCGTCTTCCTGTGCTCCCAGAGTAAGACAGCACAGTATTCATGTAAACTAACTCAATTTCCTGCATTTAAATAAGCCTGAACAAAAAATAAAACTCATGAGACTGACTGGAAGCTCTCAGGAAGAAGAGATCTACTTTTTTTAAGAAAGTGGCC
>NW_011494928.1:3576310-3587883 GCF_000754665.1 Bison bison bison
AAGAAAGTGGCCTGGCTAGGGGTAGAGTCAACACCAGGATCAGACAGCATCTCTGGTCAACAGGTCAAGGCTCCCTCCCGAGAGGACACTGACATGGGTGAAAAGGGCCCCCTGGCTTTGTGACAGAAGCGGCTTCCAAGGAGAACTAGCAAGATGGTGCCAGGGAGAGAAAAACCAGACGCTGTTCACACTGGCAATGGCCCTCACATGGAATATCTAGTACTCTGAGTTTCCAGGAATGGGAAGTTACCATTTGCCCCTACCTATTTCCTAGGATTGGTGGGAGAAGGAACTCTGGTGGTGTGCACAGAAGCACTTTCTGAAAGGGGAAGAACTCATCAAATGTAGCAGACAACTGCTGGTTACTGTCAGGTAGGAAAGGCTGGAATGAGTCCTCTTAAGAGGATTGTGACCAACAAAACAGATAAAATAAATAAGGAACATCTTTGGGATATTCAGCAGATTCAGTAAAAGCAGGTAAGAAAAGGAATCTACTGACAATAATTTATAGCAAAAAAAAAAAAAAGGTTAGGAGCAGGGAGGTGAGCTCAGATGCAACTCTGTTGATTAAGGCAGTCTGGAGGATCATATGGATGAATAGATGGATGGGTGGGTGGGTAGAGGAGGGGTCTGCCATCCAGCAGACAAGAGGGCGACAGACACAGCATGACCAAACCCCACCTTGTGCAATCCCATTCAACACCACCCACAGCAAGGCAGAGTGGGGTGGGGAGCCAGCTTCCAAGGTCACTGGTTCCCTGACCTGCCCATCACCTCCCTTCCCCTCAAGCTTCTGGATCACAGCTCAATGTGGAACCAAAGTGCCCATGAAAAATAAAAACTAGATATGAAAGCTTTGCTTCACTTCCCCAACAGCCAAAACACAAAAAGCAACTAGAGATTAAAAATCTCTGATGAATGCTCAAAGAATAAAATCGATTTATAGCACAGGCCCTGTACAGGTGGAATGGTGGAGGTACGTAGGAATCCACACATGAGGTGACCGCTGCTCATCCAATCAGCGTTCATGGAGGCATCTTCTACGTCTGAGGCACAGTTCAGATACATCTTAAGGAAGCGACTGGGGGAAACACGCCAACAGGTAACTATAATCCAGTATGGAAGTGCTACAGTGGGGTGAGGGTCGCAGAAAGCAGCCCCCACATCCCACACGGCTGTGGGAGGACAGAGAGGAGGGGCAGAGAGTGCCCCCCGGGATACAGGTCAGTAAGAACGCAGTACAGTGGGGGTTCAAAGGCAGGAGAAACCACACCAGCCAGAGGCAAAAGCCCTCGTTTCCAAGGCGGCCGCCACTGGTGAAGGTAACCTAGGGCGTGGCCAGGCAGAGGAAGGCAAAATGCTACACACAGAGCTGGGTATGTCTGAGAAACAACAGGGACCCTCCAAACCTGGGTTTCCCTCTTAAGAGGACTTTAGCAGACACGAACTTGCTTCTATTTACCTTTTCTTCAACTTCCAAGAACTGCTGGCTTCAGTAGTTTCAGCAAACTGACTTCCAGGAAAGGTGATTTGGATTATTCCTGTTGAGAAATCAGAAGAGGTATAATAGGTTTGTTTGGTTTGCTTTCTGCAGGCCTCCTGTGACACCTCCACCAAGTGGCTGCTGAGAGGGTGGTTGCGTGGCTCCCCCAGCTGCTCCGCACCAGCACTCATCCGGCCGCGCCCCTCCCTCCCTCACACCGGGCAGGACCGAGGAGCCTGCCTCTCCAGCCCCCAGTACGGTCAGGCTGTTCCCTGCACTCCTGAGGTTCCTGCAACAGACCCTCTGCTGACTTACGCTGGAAAGAAAGCATTTCTTTTCCTTGCAACCAAAAGTTACTTATTTAAAACTACAAGATCCAGGGTTAGGACTAAACACACACACACACACACACACACACACACACACAAGTAGAGGGTGATGAAATAAAGACTTCTGAAACGAAGGAAAAATAAAAGAGAGACAGTGACCTGGGCCTCTCTGCTACCGATCCATAATATCTGAGAGGAGAGGAAGAGAGAGAGGTGGGAAACCCAGAGAGGAGAACCAGCAAATAAGTCATAAAATCTCAGCGGTATTCAATACTAAGACGGAGACCCAGATACTGGGGAGAGAGGGCTCCTAATATGGGTATTACCCATAACAAAATAAAAAAGAATTTCAATGAAAATATAAACATGAGAAACTCTGAAAGTGTCTACAGCACATGATGAATAATTGAGTAACCATATAATGCCTATCAATACTACAATGAGAAGTGAAATAACTTAAAGATAAGTCTTGATTTACTATGCTGGCCTTTTTTTGGTCTTAATAAACATTTTATTTACTCATGGTTGGTGGGTCAGCAATTAGTGCTGGGCTCAGTGGGGTGGTTTTTTTTCTGTTCTTGCCTGGTTTACTCGTGGCTACAGGCATCTGTGGTTCAGCTGAGCCAGATGGTAGACCAGATGACTCAGTTCACATACTAGTGGCCAGTACTAGCTATTTGTGCTATTTTTAGAGTCTATTTTAGTAAACATGAACATTTGTTTCGCTAAGCTCTTGAAACATTTATGCCCACTATCCCCTTGACCTAATTTTCCATTGGTTCCTCAGTAGATCAACCATGAAATCACCTACTGTAGGGCTTCAAGACTCTAAACCCTTCTAATCCCTCTATTAGGGGGTAAGATTTTCATGAAGTTTAAAGATAACGGCTATGAAAGTGAGGGCTAGGAGGCAGGGCTAGAAGGTAGATGGTTTTTCAGGGGGTCTGAATGCCAAGTTAAATTGCATGCATACTTAGTCACTCAGTCATGTCTAACTCTTTGCAACCCCATGAACTGTAAGCCACCAGACTCCTCTGTCCATGCGATTTCCCAGGCAAGATTACTGGAGTGAGTTTCCAATTCTTACTCTAGGGGGTCTTCCTGACCCAAGGATCAAACCGGCATCTCCTGCACTGGCAGGCACATTCTTTACCGCAGTACCACTTGGGAAGCCCCAAGTTAAGTTGGATGAACTTTATTCAAGCAGCGTAAGAGTCAAGATGACTACAGGCTAATCCCATTCTCTGAGAGAATAATTAGCACTCTGAAAATGTAGAATGTTAAAACTGGGCTATGGAGGGAAAGTACAACCCAAAGCACAAAGATGAAAGCAGTCAGCTGGAAACTAAGTGGACAGTAGCCGTGAGCTTTACCCTTGACAGGGTACTTTGCCTGCTGCTGTTGGCTCATTAGCTGCAGCGAGGGCTTCATGAGCATCTCCTGGCTTCTGGGTCTTCTAGGCAGCTCGGAGCTCCAGGGGTTCAATGGAGCACCAGCGTTCACTCTGTGGGGTACAGAACAGCGACAGGGACACCAGGTGGCATGCAAAGCAGGCTGAAGGGCAGCGATCCTGTCTGCTCACCCCAGACCTGGCGCCCAGGAGGCCAGCGTCCATCCCCATCTGCCCGTTCCGAACAGCAGAGGCACCTGCTCTAATCTCAGCCCCACCTTCTCCTCTCTGGGCTTGTTTCCTTGTCCACAAAACCAGGGAGGGAGACAGGACTCATGGCCCTCAGAGGGTGGTCTGCAGACCAGACCTCTCTGCTGCTGGTTCACAACAAGCCAAGTACAGAAATTAAGAGCAGTTCAAAAGCTTTTAGTGCTTATGACACTGCTACACAGCCAAGCACATGATCAGGGGGACTGTCTTGCTGAACAGAGCACAGACTTTTGTATGAGTTTCCTGCAAATGCATAAAAAATAATTACCACAAACTGAGCAGCATAGCACAACAGAAATTTATTCTCTCACAGTTCTAGGGGCCAGAAGCCTGAAATCAAGGTGTTACAGCCATATCCCCTCCAGACTCTAGAGGAGAGTCCGTTCCTTGCCTCTTTCAGCTGCTGGTGACTGCTGGCATTCCTAGGCTCGTGGCCACATCACTCTTTCATTTCAGTGCCTTCTCGTGTGTGCACGTGTGTAAAATCGCTCTCTTCCTCTCTAAGGACACCTGTGGTCACATTTAGGGCCCACCTAGATATAACCTAATATTCCCAGGTGTTGCAGTGGTAAAGAACTCATCTGCCAAAGCAGGAGACACAAGAGACACAGGTTCAATTCCTGGGTCAGGAAGATCCTCTGGAAAAGGAAATAGAAACCCACTCCAGTACTCTTGCCTGGAAAATTCCACTGACAGAGAAGCCTGGTGGGCTACAGTCCATTGGGTTGCAAAGAATCAGACATGACTGAGCACACAGTCACACACCCAGATAACCCAAGATGTGTGTGTGTGTGTGCGTGTGTGTGTGCGCACTCAGTCATGTCTAACTCTGCAACCCCATGAACTGGTTCAGATACTGTGGAATTCGTGTGCGACCAGTTGTTAGTGCGCACGGTACACTCATACCAGTTCACAACTGGAAGAGAAAACCACTGCCCTGCCTTTTGCTCTGCTGGGACCCTGGCTCCTCCGCTACAGCCCAGGAGCCCAGGTGAGATCAGCCTGGAACCACCAGGAAAGGAAAGGAGGCTGACAGGAGGCCGGGGCATGGGGGCAGGCCCCCCACCAGCAGGCAGTGCAGGGGCCACTCCTCTCTACCCTCCTCCCGCCCTCAAACGGCTTTAGCTGTAAAGGGATTAAATTCATCATCTGTTGCTGCTGCTGTTGTTCAAGGGTACCTCCCTCACCCCATCAATGCTCAGAATAGTCAATGTTCAAGTTTGAGAACAGAAACAAAACTGTTTGATTAGAATCCTTGTGGCTGTAGCACTGTCCTACTACTAACATTTGCTCCCCAGCAACATCCTGCCCTATAACTTTTAAAACACCCAGATCCAGGCTTCATAACAGGATGGAAGAGGCACCTGGAAATCTGACAAAGCAAGGGTTTCATTTCTCATTAGAAGCTTGCTTGCCTTGCAGGAGCACTCCTTGTCAAAGAAACTACAATTCTGAGTCCTTTTCCATGTCACATTTCAGCCTTAAAGGGCAGACCATGTCAAAATACCTGAGGATGTTTAAATGACAACACTCAATCCAGGTATGGCCATAGCAAAGTGGCTACTCTCATCATTCAACTAGGAGTATGAAAGGCAAAATCTTTCTGGAAGTAATTTGGCAAATTCTTATTAAATGGTTTAAAACTATATACACCCTCTGATACTATAATTCCATTTTCAGAATTCTACCCTAGGAAATGAATCTGAAATGGGGACAAAACTTAATGCTCAAAGGTATCCATGGCAATGTTTTACGTGAGATTAAAAAAAAACTGGAAATAAAGTTAATAGTCAATGAAAGAAAATGACTAGACAAATTATGATAGGTTTGTGAATAAAGTTTTATGTAGCCATGAAAAGGACATCTTACAGAGAATTTCTAATAAAAATACCAACTACAATAGCAATAGCTAATCTTTACATGGTTCAAACACTGTCCTAAGCTTACCAGGTGCTTTAGAAATACTAACCCTCTTAATCCTCAAGTTGCTAAGGTTATTATTCCCGCTTTACAGATCAGTAAATGGAGGCACCAATACTTAAGACACTTGCTCAAGATCACCCCGCTAGTAAGAGACCACACGGGGTTTTGAGCCCACCCAGTCTGGCTCAAAAGTCTATGCTCTTAAATCCTCTGACATCCTGAATAATGGTCCCCAAATATAACAGGTTCTAAGTCTGGAACCTGTAAATGCTACCTTGGGTAGAAATGGCACCTCTTGCCGGTGAAGAATCTTAAGATGGAGAGACATCCTGAATCATCAGGTGGGCCCTAGATGCCCTCCCAAATGCTCTCACAAGAGAGGCAGAGGGAGATTTCTCACACACACACACACACACACACACACACACACACACACACAGGAAAGGCAGATGAAAACAGAGGCAGACGTTGGAGAGAGGGGGCCACACGGGGGAACGCCAGCAGACACCAGAAACTGAGGGTTGAGGGGTGCCCTCCCTCGAAGAGCCTCCAGGGGGCGCACCCACCTCAGGCCCGGCTCAGACTTCTGGCCCCCAGAACTGAAGGAATCCATTTCCATGGTCTTAAGCCATCCAGTTTGTGGAAATCTGCAGCCAGAGGAAACTAACACAAGTTCCCATGCTGTAATGCTCTCAATGCAAGATAAAATATGCTAAATGGGAAAAGCGGAAATCAAAATTTATACACAATGATCTTAATTATGCATATAAAATGCATGCAAATACAACAAAACGTTTTGTAGTGATTATCTCTGAATACTAGAAATTATGGGTAATTTTCAGCATTATGTCTTTTGATATTTTTCCAAATTTCTACAATTAATGTGAATTTCTTTTACAAAGAAATGAAAAAAAACTTTTTAAATTAGCAACTCATGATACTTCTGCAACTCTAACTCAATCAAAAAAATGAAAAAAAAAAAAAAAAAATCAAGAAAACTCCCTGAGGATTTTCCTAATTTGGTCTCAGAGCAACACCTGAAGAAACCAATCACCCGGGTGCATTTCATCTCCTAAGAGACTCTAGCCGACCTTCGGCCTCTCTAAAGCCTACCAGTTTTCAGACTCTGGCAGGACCATGACGTGGCTAAAGAAGTTTCAGGCTTGGAAAGAAGAGGACAGTCTGAGTGGGTGCATGATTTCCTATCTATCCATCCACACGAGGTGGTGGGGAGGGGGGAGCACTGGGAGAAGTCCACTCGTTCCCAGAGCCCAAGCAGCCCAAACTGGCATGGGCCACATGCCAAGAACCAAGAGGACTGGTTACTAAACATGGAATGTTTGCCTTCTCTGTGGGTGACTTCACAGAGCAAAACATCACACTAAACACGCGCTTAATCTTACTGAAGTCCAGACTCCAAGCCCATTCTGTTGCAAAACCCTCCTGCTATCATCTGTCCAGGAAGTCAGAGGACCAAAGGCCAATTTCACTGTATCAACATCATATCCTTTGATTAAATACTTTCATATCAAGAGTGTGTTAACATCTTCTCCCAAGGTATGGTCAGAACTGGATCAACACAGAAAGGAGGGCATGCTTCATGTTTTGTTTTGCATGGCAGAGAAGGTTGAAGAGTCAGTGGTTCCCTACAACACAGGCCAGGTCAGAGCCGAGGGGCGTGAAAAGCAGGTACATGGCTTTATTCAGCCCACCCTGTTATGGTGGAGCAAGCTCAGGCACGGGGTTGATGGGATCACAGTGTGGAGTTTATCCTTTAGTCTCTGAGCACTCTTATTCACTGACTGTTCAGCCAATCAACATACACGAAGCTACTACATGCCAGGCTCTAAGAGGAAGTTGGCTCACATTTCTAAAGGCCCAGTCTCCAACATGCCATCCCCTCCAATGACACGGCCAGGTGAGGCCCCATCATTACGGAGCCTCTTCATCAGCCTTCTGGATCCCAAGAACGCCAGCAGCAGCAAAATGCAGACAGGGAAGCCTGAACAGGCCCGGTGGAGGTTTGAGAAGGAGAAAAACAAAAAGCAAATGCTTTAGCACTATGGACCATCCGCCCTCTGTCTCTGCAGGTTCTACATCCAAGGATTCAACCAACTGCAGATGGAAAATATTAGAAAAAAGAAATTTCAAAAATGTCCCAAAAAGCAAAACAAATTTGCCACATACTGGCAACTATTTACATAGCATTTACATTGTATTTATGACTATCTGGGCTTCCCTGATGGCTCAGATGGTAAAGAATCCACCTGCAGTGCAAGAGACCTGGGTTCAATCCCTGGGTTGGGAAGATCCCCTGGAGGAGGGCATAGCAACCCACTCCAGTATTCTTGCCTGGAGAACTCCATGGACAGAGGAGCCTGGCGAGCCACAGTCCATGAGGTCACAAAGAGTCGGACATGACTGAGCAACCAAGCACACATATGACTATTTACACAGGATCTAAAGATGATTTAGAGTATACGGGAAGGTGCTATAAATAATCTATAGATTTAAAGTATACGGGAAGACGTACACAGGTTTTATGCAAATACTAAGTCATTTTATGCAAGAAACTTGAGCATCTGGGGATTCTGGTATCTGCAAGAGTCCTGAGACCAATCTCCCAGGGGTACCAAGAGATAACTGTACCTTCCAACACACCATCAACATAACACTTGTAATTTGCAGGGATCAGTTGATGATAATTGAATCTCCCACTTGACCATCTACTCCACACAGTAGTGTATTAATATTTTCTCAAAGTATTTTTTCTTTTTGCTAGCCATTGAATGCCTAAATCTACCAGTGTCTAGCCTTAAGAAGTACTAAATACAAGGTATAAATTAACGCATGAATAAACATGTGTAATCAATTTACTAATCTGTAAAAACTCAAAAAGGCAGTTTACACAATTATCTCCTAAAGAAAATTCCAAGGAACCTAATCCTGTGAGACATGCCAAGAAAAGTTTCATGTGTTATTCAACTGGTGAGAAATAGTACATTCTGTAGCCTCCCATCCCACTTAAAAATTCACAGTGCACATCATACAATGAAGAATACATGAAAGCCTTCAATTAAACACATTTTGAACTTCCCAAATCAACTTAACCACAGATGCCCTTTCATGCTTAATTAATACTTGCTGATATAAGAGAACCAACATTCTAAGAAAACCCTGGGAAAACAGTAACCCAATTCTTTGTTGGTTCAAAAAACATTTATTAAGCCCTGGAAACAAAAATAATATAAGGGTGATGAAGACAGGCAACATTAAACAAGTTAATATTTAATAGGAATGATACTTGGTGCTATCACCACCTAAGATAAATGTGAAACCTGGCTCACGGCCTACTGTCTACTGGAAGAGACCCATGAACACGTGATGAGTAGAACCAATATTAACTGAAGTGACAGAGACATGCACATATAGCTACATACACGTATATATGTATAAGTGTGTGTATTTGCACACACTCATAGGAAGGGAGAAGGTTTTCCAGGCAGGTGAGAAGCAAGAGTGTCCAATGTGCAGAGGTTTTGTGCACACATTGGTCTTATCCAGTGGTTTTCAAAATATGGTCCAAGACCCTCTCTGGGGGTGCTGCCAGGTCAAAACTATCTTCAGTTGTGTGACATTTGCACTGACGGTGCAAAAACAATGGTGGGGAAAATGGCTGTAGCCTTGGCCAGTAATAAGGCAGTGGCATCTGACTGTGACAGCCGTCACTGTAATCTCCACCACCACACTCTCACAGTTTAAAAAAAAAAAAAGATCAATTTCATCTAAGAATATACTAAAGGAAGCATTAAAAGTTATTAATTCCACTAAATATTAACCTTGAGTACGTATCTTTTTACTATCCCGTGACAAAACGAGAAGCACACACAGCACTTCTGCTACAAGCCCAAGTGTGGTGGTTCTTGGCAGGAAAAAGCACTCATACAACCGAGCGGCAAGCCGAACTGGCCACTCTTCCACTGAATGCCATTTAACTTGAAAGAATGACTGACAGAAAAGCTACAGTGACTCAGATCTGGGTGTTTTTAGAATGAATAAAGGGAGCTTGTTAGTTCAAGGAAAACTGACAGTATTTGTTACTAAAGAAAAATCTGAGCTTTCAAGCAAAAATTAAAATTTGGAAAAACTCTATTGGCCACTATGAGCTCTAGAGTCTTTCAATACTTTAAGGCTTTTCAGAGGAGAGCGGTAGTGACAGCAACTAATGTGATGTTATCCAAATGACTCATGCATGATGTTGCAAAATGCATAAAAGATCTTTTCAAATGCAAGACAGACCAAAAGATTTTAATGTAACAGAATATGAGAGACTCTTTGATATAAGATTTCAGACTCTATGCTGCAACAAACCTTGAAGAAACTACCACTTGTCAAGCTCTGATGTAGTTTCAAAGACTATCCACAATTAACTGAATAGGTTGTTAAAACATTCCTCCCTTTTCCAACTATATCCAGGTAAGGCTGTATTTTCTTCATATATAAAACACAACAGGGCTTCCGTGGTGGCTTAGTGGAGAGAAATCCACCTGCCAATGCAGGAGACACGGGTTGGATCCCTGATCTGGGAGGATCCCAGGTGCTGCAGAGCAACAAAGCCCAAGCGCCACAGCGGCCGAGCCTGCGCCCCAGAGGGCAGGAACCTCCGCTTCCGGGCCATGCGCCCTGCAGCCTGTGCTCGGCAACAGGAGAGACCACCGCAATGAGCAGCCTGTGCGCTGCAACGAAGTGAGGCCCCCGCAACTAGAGAAAAGCCACAGAGCAATGAAGACCCAGCACAGCCAAAAATTAATTTTTCTAATTTTTAAAACACACACACACAACACACTACAACAGAATGAAGGTAAACCATTGATGAGAGTCCAGCTGTCTCCCATTAAGGCAGGCAATAAAGTTATCTGGAAAGAAGCAAAACAATGTTGCCCTTCATTTCCTGCTTTGGAAACAGTTATTTTTCATTAAGAGTGTTATCTGTATTATGTAATGGGTTTATTACTGCTATATTTAAGCTAATTTAAATAAACACTTTAAAATCTTTTCAACTTCAATTTCTAATATTATAAGTACTGCTAGAGATAACTCACATAACTAAAAGCTCTTTGGGGATCTCACTAGCTTTTAAGAGTTTTAAAAGGGGTCCTGAAATGAAAAGTTAGAGAGCTGCTGGTTGTGGGGGGAGGGGAGGGGACGGTGAAGAGGCGGCCGGAGGGCCCGCAGTGGCCCCCACTGTGGTGAGGGGTCAGGGCTGATCTGACAAGAGCCAGCAGGAGTGGGGAGCACCAAGAGGATGCAACAGACGTGCCTGCCAAAGAAAGAGCAAGGACACCATAGAGCTGACCCCTACTCGATGAACATACAATTCTAAACGCCAGTCAGTCTGATGGGAAGGCAGACTGCAGGACACTGAAGGTCCATTACTACAATCTAAAAAAACATGAAATACAAATTCCTATAAAAGAGGAGGAACAGAAAAGTATTAAAATTTAACAACAGAAGGGAAAGAAGCAAGGTCACGCAAAATAGACATGCAACCAACTAGAATTCTGCAAAGTGAAGGAAATCATCAGTAACAGTACAGGGCTTTAAAGATCTAAAGATACCAAAATCAAGGTGCACTTTGGGCAAGGCTGAAAAGTAAAAATAAATGAGCAGTAAAGAGCAGTAAGCCGCAGCAGTAAAGAGGGGAAATGAACGCAGCCCAGAGAAGACAGACAGAAGTCTTCCCAACTCAAAAGCTGGGAGGAAATCAGCTCCTATTTCCAGAGCGTGGGCTCCATCCACTCCAGGGTGGGGCGGGGGCTGGGGAGCTGCTGGGGGAGTGGGCACGAAGCACTCAACAAGGAAGGAGACTCCTGCAGAGTCCCGCACAGGCAGAGGCCGGGGATCCTTAACTGGACGACCAGAGTCTCACCCAGGAAAAGATGGATCACACCAGTCAAAAACCCAGACCACCAGACAAGACAACTATTAGAATTTGCTCTCAAGGAGCTTATAATCATTATTTTCTAAATCAAAAACAAAAATCAAGGACACTTTGACCATTAAGGGGGCTGTGTTTATACCACCTACATCCTCATCATGGAGCACAGTGGAGCCCTCCTATACTTACACACACTTACACACACACACACACACACATGCAGCGTCTCTGAGATGCAGG